>NW_026848158.1:194458-428536 GCF_030411735.1 Phialemonium atrogriseum | reverse complement strand
TTCCAGATCTTGGGGGGTATCAAAACCCCAAATGGGCGGGGCCCCGTCACCCACACCGGGCCCCCCGGGGGCACCCCCCCTCCCAAGGTTGTGGCCCCCCCCCCCCCCCCCCCCCCCAGCCCCCCTTTTCCTAAGACTGGTATTCGCTATAGCTGTCGTCCATACATCCTGGGCATTTATGTTAGAACGTTGACCTTGCGTAGAGTTACTCCTGCAGCGTACCTCGGCGGGATGCCAGCTTCTATTTCATGTAGTGGAGGATCCGCCCCCTCCGCCACCTCCTCCGCCACCCCTTCGTTTCTTAGAGTCGTCTCCCGCCCTTTTCATCATGTCTTCCATGTCCTGCCTCTTCTTTTCGTCCTCCCGGTGCTTCTTAGATTCATCGGCCGCCTTGCGCATAATCTCCTCTTCTTCGGTGGTCGAATTTTAATGAAACCACCACTGTCAGTCATGTTGGTGTTTTTAGCGCGTCGGTCTAGTACTGGCTCGAGAACTATTGAAAAGGCAGTGGTTGGAGTTGGGAATGGGATGGCCGTGTGATGATCACTACATTGTGAAAAGGGTCAGACTTTATATTAGTGCTCGAGGTGTGTTGGCGGGCGAGCACGACAAACAGCCAGCAATGACTGCCTGGGAAGGCTGATCAAAACGCCCTGAACATGCCTTGACATCCAATGAAGTGATACTGGGGCCCAACAGCCGTGTGTCCGCCTCCCCTGGATGGCCGCATAACCGGTCCGAGATAAGGTGGGCTCACGAATGAAGTCAGCCGTTTGTTGGCGTGATGGTGTGGTCGATTGCAGGGGATGCGTAGTTCCTGGACAGCCTTACTGTAGCCATTGGATAATGATTGGTTTACTGAGTTCTTGAGATTAGATACTTGGCTGTTTTTACAGTGGAAGAACTAGGGTGATGAAATGCTATCCAACCTCGAGGTGGTTTCTATCAACAGTTACACATAGGCGGATAGCCGCTTGTCTTGCACCAGGCCCCTACCGGAACTAGGGCCGACTGCGAAGAGATGCGCGTGGCCTACTTTTCCAAATCTCGGCGGCTAAAAGAGGGGACGGCAACCCACAATGTGATTCATCAACAGCGGCCAACAACAAAATCCACCCATCAACATGAACGTATTAAGCGCCGTAAGTTGGTTTGCAAGATACCCCAATTCTCTTCATCATATTGTCCCGCTCCGATGTCGTAGACGATATCTAAAGCTTTAATATCGTCGCCTGCAGCAACCTGAACAAACTTGCGACATATCTCAAGACGATTGTGACGGCGCAGCGCGGCAATCCATATTGCCTCGGCCATGTGCGATTTATCGGTGGAATTCCAGTCACCCTGCCACTTCAGCGCCTTGCCGAGATCCGTGTTGTAATATGCCCGGTACCGCTCTAACGTTACTGGAGAGTCCTCCGATTCAGCCGTCTTTGGCCAGCCGTACATCAGAGGATCCCAATCGCGCGTGATCCACCCTGGGTATCTGGCATATCCCACAATTCGTGGCATTGTCTGGGCGAGGTCCCAGTCAATGAGCCCGGTGACAGTAACTTCGTCATCCACCAGGACATTCTGCGAGTCGAAATCATGGGGACATAGAACGAAGCCAGGCGGAGAATCCAAGGTTGGTAAGCAGCCCAAAATGGCTGCCACCACCTTCGCCTCTGCTTTATCCCACACATTTTCGTTGGAGCTTGCAACTTCGTTTTGCTGTAGAAAGGCAGAGGTTGAGTCAAAAGGACCCGAAGCGGCAACCTGAAGTCTGCCATCTTCTTTTTCATCCCAATCGTACAAAGGGCCGATGACAGTCGAGCCAGATCCGTCTTCCATAATGGACCCCATCTTGTTGAAGGTCAGACGAGAGAACTGAGCCATGACCCGTGACAGGCTTGCCAGGATCCTGAGGCGCAATTCTTCTTGCGACAAGGTGCCCGAGGGACCAAACCATACCTCGGACACGGGCTTCCCGGGCACAAAGCTCATGCACAGGTACGGCGCACCGATCTCGTTGTTGCCGGTCGTGTCTGGATCATCCATCAAAAATGGCGTGGATTTGTGTCAGATCAGAAGTGCGAGAGGGGGCCTCGAATGAGATTTGGGGGAGACGAGGGACCTGAGTGTCCGATGTCCGAATTGGGAGGTCGCGAGGATGGGAGGCTTGAGGTGGAAATAATGACAACGTCCTTCATCCGTTTTTCGAAGCTCTGAAAGGATAGCCTCCGCGCCAGAAGTTCAGTGCAGTCGAATTTCCTACCCGGCTTGAGCCGCTTTATGACTCAGCATTCTGTCCCTAGGTGTCTTGAGAACATCAAGCCATCGATAGTCATTAATAATTACTCCCCAGCATCAACGCCACCATCGATAACATAATCCTTGAACTTCCTCGCGGGCACCTTCCTGTCGAACAGGATGTCCAGTTCCTCGTACGTCCTGCCCATGGTCTCAGGGACGCGGAAGTACGCCCAGGCAAAGCACAGCGCCGCGAGGCCGCCGAAGAAGAAGCCCAGCTTCCCCTGCATGTTCGCCTCGTCCGGGTTGATCATGTAGGGGATGGCAACGGTCATGGCTATGCCCAGGACGGCCTGCGCCGCCGTGGCGACGGCGATGCTCTTGGACCGCACCCGCGTCGCGCTCGCCTCGGAGATGATGACGAAGCAGATGGGGCCGATGGAGAGGTCGTAGGCGAAGTTCCACACCAGCATGAGCGACGACTCGGCCCACTGCACCCCCGACGGCCGCCCGGGGATGCAGTCCAGGATCCCGATGACGAACATGAGGACCACGAGCACGGCCAGACCGACGTTGTAGATCCGCCGGCGCCCGAAGCGGACGAGAAGGAACCATGATATGATTGTGCCGACGAAGCCGACGGCTTCGATCAAGTATCAGCAAGGTTGACCGATGATTCAGAAGAAGAAAGGGAAATCATCCTCACCCAAGAAACCGATCCCCATGTAGAACGCCTTCTGCGTCGCCAGCCCCGCGAGCTGGAAGAAGTAGGTCCCGTAGTTGATCAGGTAGATGCCGCTGAGCACCTGTGTGCAGTAGACGCCGATGGAGATCTCGGTGCGGCGAAGATTCGCGCCCCTGAAACAGTCCCAGTAGGTGCTCCCCATCTCCAGCTCCTGCTCGAGGCGGTCCGTCTCGACGATGACGGCCAGGGTGGCGGCGACGTCGACGCCGTCGGACCCCAGCCTGCGGAGGGCGGCCTCGGCGTCGTCCATGCGGCCCCTGCGGACCAGCCACCAGGGGCTCTCGGGCACCCAGAAGGCGCCCGGCACGATGACGGCAACCCAGAACCACTGCAGGGCGAAGGGGATGGAGTAGGCCCAGTGGTCCTGCAGGCGGCTCGTGCCGGCGGTGACGCCGTTGCCGAGAAGCTGGCCCATGACGAAGCACAGGTTGACGTAGCTGGTCAGGTGCCCCCGCAGCGCCATGGGGCACACCTCGGAGGCGTAGGCCGGCGCGATGACCACGTAGCAGCCCAGCACTAGGCCGCCGAGCAGCTCGCCCACCAGCAGGACCGACAGCGACCGCGCGAAGAACTGGATGAAGATGAGTCCGCCCGTCAGCACCACGCACGCGGCGAAGGTGCGCTTGCGCCCGAATAGGTCCATCGGGTAGCCCGCCACCAGCGCCCCTACTACCTGCCCGACCGGGTTGCCCATTGATAGGCCCGTCTGCCACGGCGCGCTGATGATGTACTGTGTGTGTGGCCGACACGGATTTCAGTCAGCCTCGGCTCGACGTCTTTGCAGATTCACACGATTATTCCTTCTTTATCTTCTTTCTTTGTCTCCCCTTTCTTTTAAGCAACACACGCTATTCATCACTCACCCTGCCCTCGGCAAACTCGTATCCAAAGTCGCGCTGGAACTGCGGCGTCGCGTACAGGTTGCCCAGCAGCTGCGGGTCGAAGGCAAGCATGATGACGCCGATGGACACAAAGGCCGACCACCCGATGGCTGCCGGATAGAGTCGCAGCGCCTGCCCGAACGTAAGGCTGTGCTCGAACTGCACCGCCTCGCCGATCGCCGCGCCGTCGGCCGCGCGGGGCTTGGAGTCCTCGCCGAAGGATGGTTTTGCGTCCATCTTTTTGGGGCGGGTGTGTGTGGTTCGGAGGAGGTGGGGAGGATGATGATGATATTATCAATGGACTGGAAATGTAGGCGGAGAGGACGTAGGGGACTGTCGAGTTGAATCGACTCCGGGGAAAGTCTTTGAAGACGAACGGGATGGGGGATGGGATGGGCTCACGCGAGGGATGGGCGTGAGGGTCGCATCTTTATTCGTTTCTTCCCCTCACCCGTTGTCCGATCCTCCCGGTTTCCCCATCCTTTGGTTATTGATCCCATGCTGGGATGAAAGTGACAGGGTCGTTATCAATTGGTGCAGATCGGCTGTAACCTTGTGGTACTGCATGTATGTACATGTACCATGGCAAAAAGCTTGACGGGAGGGTCTGGTGCATCCTCAGTGGACCGGCAATAATTCAGGCTATCAAACCCGACTCCAACTGCCATCAATTGCCGTCCCTTTGCAATATAAAGTGTTTCCTCGCAGGAGCATGCATTATAATATCCCGATGACGTGGATCCTGTGCCCAGCGAGCATTGACATGGCATAGTAGTGCTGTCGCTGTCGCTGTCGCTGACGGATAGGATAGGATATATTTTCCAACATAGACTGCTTTGCCGTGAGCTTGTCGGTTTTCGGACTTTGCTCGCTGGGGAATTCGTTGGCGGCCCCGCCCCCCTGTTTAACGTTGCCTCGGCGGCCTCGGTCTACCCCTTTCCGGAAGGTGCCTACCATTCAGGACGGGGACCTTTAGAAGCTTAAAAGAACATAGTTACTGCCGTCTTACCATTATCCCTCTCACATCTACTTGCACATCTAGGTACCTAGTCAAGCTTCGTAATTATGGCCTTGGAGTTTGATGCTCTTGACGTTCTTGTCCTTATTTCTCCTATCTCCCGACGGAAGGATCGCTCCACAACAAGCGCCCTATTGACCATCCCAGAACACCTTCCGCTGTGTTCTTCTGGGCCACGTAGCTCAACTTATCCCATGACTTGTATTGAATGGTGGCCACGACGGCGTATTCTATCCCATCCTCACCAGGAAGTCTCCCCAGACTGATATACCGCACCATCCAACGAGCTCGACCGTATTCTGGCTCAGTTTCGGGATGGAGAATACGGCGCCCCCATTGTAAAGCGAAATCACCGGGGCTGTTCAGGGCCCCCCCCCAACTTCGCCAGGGAACCACCACATGGCCCCGCAACCTCCCTCCGAACCCAACTCCCCGGTGTTCCGCCCGGCAGTGACGGCCCCCCCCGCCCCGGGCGGCAGCCTGATGGCGCGCAGCATCACCGCCTCCAACGCCGGCGACGGCCTCGCTGGTGCTGGCGGCGGCGGGCCTACGTCGTTCTCGGGCTCGAAGGGTCGCTGCAGGAACGCGTCGATGTCGAAGTCCCCGTCGTTGTCGGGGGACGGCGAGGGCGAGCCCTGCGGTCCGTAGGCGGTCGTGCGGGAGGAGTTCTCGGGAGACGCTAGCTCGGTGTCGATGGTGAGATTGGGCCTGCGGCGCTTGCGGGGGTTTGATGTCGTGCTGGGGTGGGCAGCATCAGGTCGGGCGATGGCCGGATCTTGTATCTTGAGATGGGGATTTCTCGGGTCTAGCCTCGGTTCGAGACATGCGATAGCTGCTGACTTGGCAGAGCTTGCTGGGTCGGACTGGTGGTTTTGGGCTGCGAGCTCTTCCTCGATGGCTTTTGCGAACCACACCGAGGGTCCCAAGGGGGAGGAGCCAGTCCTGTCGTGGTCGTCGTCGCTTGACCCCTCTCCGGTGAGCTTCAGTTTCAGCTTGCGGAACTCTTCTGATAGGTTGGTATAGGTCGAATGTTCTCGTCGGAGCACATCAGAAGAATACATGCTTGAGCTGATAGAGGTGTCGGTGGAATCGTCCATTTTGCAGCCAAAAGCGTGAAGAAATAGCTGATATGTCCCGAGGCGGAAGGTGGGGGATTCGTCCAAGGAGGTCAGGTTTTCACCCGGTAGCTTTCTAGGCTCACTTCCTTTTCAGTTTTGTGAGGGGGGCCAAATGCTAGGTCTAGACGCAGGAGCAGATGCTTTGTTCTCCAGAGGAGAGACTCACGCATTGTGTGGAGACAATGGTGCTCTGACGCGGGAACAATCGTAGAGTGGATTCGCGAAGAAAACAATCATGCTGTTTCGAGAATGATCCCCGGAATCATCCTTGTTATTGGATCTCGTCCACGGCCTTTATTCACAACGACAAGTCCCAGAAAATTCGTGAATGTTGACCCAAGCGTATCGATTCTTTGACCTCACGTCGTGATATCCTTCGTTCCCAAACTTGACGAGTTAGCTTTCTGATTTTGTTCCCACATACACCTGACTCATATCTCTGTCTCAATATTGGATACAAGGGGCCAAACAAACATGTGCTCAAATACAGCCGAGAAGTCGAGAACACTAGCATCAGAACTAGGATGCAGTACGCGCAAACATTATCCCATTGCTGAGCCGAGACACATGCATTATTGTACCGGAACCCAGCTGGCTTCTTGTCTGAAAAGGCGCCAAAATGGTTTCTCTGTATGTTTCCCATCCTTAGCTCGTGTAGCATCACATTAGCATCGAATACTAGTCTTTTCCCTTGCCTCTAGAGTGTGTTATAGGAATGGCGTTTCCATGTGCATGTGTATTCCCAGTAAGGAGGGACCAGACTGCCGTTTCCCAGTCCATGATGCCAACCACAGGATGCCGCTACATCAAAACATTCAAGCTACCCAGGTCACCCATGCGTAAAGACCAGTTTGCTACAGTTGTCTGCATGGTGTAATTATGCCTCCAGGTCCGCAAATGAATTGACTTTGATGCCCGCAGCAAACTTCCAGCCGTCGCCGGGTCGAGGTTTGGGAAGGGGAAGAAGTATGATCGCACAAAACTTTGACATAAGGTTTGGCAAGAATGTCTCAAAAGCTTGAGTCTCTCCAATCTCACAATTTTTCTGTAAAACAGCAATGGCGACCACAACCGCCGCCGTCAAGGCAATGGGGCGCGCGAGCCTTGACTGGCGAACAGATAGTCTCCCTTGTCGCTGTGTGGAAGATGGGGTTTGTTCCCAAATAATCAGTTTCAAGTACCAGATTGTGTGAGGTGGTGAATCATGTATATCCTGTGAGCTGTTTCTTCGCCCCTTCACTACCTAGGTAATTATACACAATTACACTATATGACTCACTTCTTCACTCCGGTAGCAGACTTTCTTCTTTTGACTTTCTGCTTATTTCCATCGGTACCTATGTATTCTCCGCCTCTTCCTCCCTGCCTGCCAAAATTTTCTTCCCTTCCATCCACTCCTCTCATTTTCTACAACGACTGCCTCTTCCTCCTATCAACAAGTAGTCGGCACGGAACTTCTCTTTCGACCCAATAATTTTGGACAGCTTGTCATCATGTGGCGAGGTCATAAATCCACGTTTGGGTATCCCACCTCGCCCTCCACGGCTAGCTGGAGATCTCGAAGGGCCCAGGCCTCGTCAGAGGATAGTAGTGATTCTTTCAGAAGGTTCGGCATCTCGAACGTCAAGTTCCGCGTCGGAGCTCCCCCTCTTCGTCCGCTTCCTCTGAAGAGTGTCTGGGATGGCCCTTGCGCTGCTCTCGAGAATCGGTTCGGCAACAGACTTGTGGACCAAGCTAGTGAGATTTTATCAAAAAACGGCATCACTGATCCTGAGGTGTCGCTTACTTCCCGCATGGTTCCTGGCGAGACCTGGACTGCCCAGCCTACCATTTTCATCGTCGCACAATGGTCCGAACAATCCCCAAGCATCTGGGAGAGGTCCGTTAGACAGGTGAAGAAATACGTCAATACCATGCTCATCGGATATGATGAGTTGGAACACTTGGATGTCTGCGTCGAGATGGTAGCGCGAGAATTGATCATGCCGAAATACCTTTCCCCGATCCCGAACGACGCAAAATTCCCAAAGCTGGAGGCAGACTGGCCCGTTATCCAGGCCAACGTCTTTGAGATTCTGGAGAGTTTCTTATCAACAGCCTCGCACATGACGGCAATTGCTCTTTTCAAACTCGGATACGACCCTGTGTATGCCAAGAACCCTAACACTGTCTACATCTCCCTCAATTATGCGTCAAATGAGACAGCCTGGCCCCCAGTTGTCAAGAGGATTCAAGAGTACCTTGATGGCTTCAATCATGACCTCCATGTCCACATTGAGCACAACACCATGGATGAATTTGCCTTCCGCTTGATCCCATCGAGTCTCACCGATTCCGAGAAAGCAGACAAGGAAGCCCGCTTCAGCTTCGGAACTCGTCAGAAATATGAGACACAGGTCGGTCTCGGGGCCGACATCGGCGCTGCTCGGTACATCACAAGGGAGGATGGCCAGGAGTGCAATGCTCTCATAGGAACCATGGGTTGCTATCTGGAGATCAAGTCCGCTCGCTTTCCCAACTGGAAGAAGGTAGCATTGACGAACTACCACGTCGTGCGACCTGCAATCAAAGGATACCAACTTGGCGTGCACAACGGCAAATCATCCAAGAGGGACCCTGTCGAAAATTCGGACCTTTGGAAAGCAGATATTGCTGGAGTTTCCCCCAATACTATGCCCCATCGTGAGACTATGGAGCATCCCACCCGATCCAAGCACAACTTCGTCGTCGACAAGCTTCGCGGCTACATGGCGGCCGACACTAGCCCCACCCCCGACCCCATTACCCAGGCGAGCTTGGATGACAAGATTGCCTTCTTCGACCAGAATAAGCATCTTTTCGGTGGTGTTTGGGTTGGTTCGGGCTACACAAGACGCACGAAAAGGAATGGCCGGCTGGACTGGGCTTTGGTGATGCCACCCGACGACAGTCGCTTGTGCAACAACATGCTCCCAGGCCGTGATGACTGGTTCGCAAGGCACGCCTACTCTACGCTCCTGCCCAATTGGACAACTTTCGGCGCGAGTCTCAAAAACCCCCCGAAGGGGGTATCACTTCATCAAGTTTCGCAGGGCGACCTAGTCTACAAGGTTGGGGCTAGCACAGGACCCACGGTGGGCCTATTCAGCAGGATCAAAGCGAATTGCACGATGGGCGAGGAGAGATACATGAAGCTGGAGAAACCCAAGTCGACGGAATATCTGTTCATCGGTCGCGCCCCTACCAACCCCGACGGTCGATTCGGAGATATTGGTGACTCTGGCTCGGTGGTATTCGACAGAGAGGGCAGGGCAGTGGGATTGCTGTTTACTGGACAGAGTCCTCAGCAATGTCCTCCTGATGGATACTGTCTTGTGACGCCGATCGAAGATGTCCTGGAGGACATCAAGGCATTTTCTAAGGGACAGATCACGGACATCCGGGTTGCTGAGCCATGAGCGTTTAGTAGACAGTCTGATCATGAACGATAATGTACAAGTAACTCCCACTCTTATGCCGTCTGCAGTGACATGTTCATGCCTTTGACGAAATCGTTTCTTATCTTTTAATACCTGGCAATAACAGTGCACGTCAAACCGCCCACAACGCCAAGCTCGCTACGGCCTCCTGCCCAGGCATATCAAAAACGGGAACGTCATGGTCGGCCCCAGCACGCCGCTGCCCGGCTCCGTCTCGACGGCCTTGTCCATCTCGAAGGCCGTCTCGACGACGACGTCGACGAACCCGGCCCCGCGCAGCAGCGCCTCCATGTCCGCGCCCCGAACGCCGTGCCTCTCCACGCCGTCCATCTTGGCCTCCGGGTGGAAGCGCCGCGCCGCGGGACCGAAGTCCTCATAGTCCGTCAAGGCTACCCGGCCCCCCACCCGGAGGCACCCGATCATGGTCCGCAGCAGCGGCGCCAGGTCCGGCACGTGGTGCAGCATCAGGTGCGAGACGACGAGGTCGAACCGCCGCGGCGGGAGCGGCAGCTCTTCGCCCTGCCCCTCGGGCGCGACGGGATCCTCCCGGATGCGCGCGTCGTCCGGGTCTTCCAGCAGGGCGCACACGGCCCGCACGTTGCTGTGCCCCCCCAGCCCACCGTCCGCGGCTAGCTTGGCCCGTAGCGCGGCGACCATCCCCTCGGCGGCGTCGACGGCGGTCAGGGAGCGGACGTGCGGGGCCAGGGAGAGGGATAGCAGGCCCGTGCCGCAGCCCAGCTCGAGGACGTCGGGCAGGGGGTCGGGCCGTCCGAGGCGGGAGAGGATGGCGTCGGAGGCGAGGGCGCTGGCGAGGAGGACGCCTGGGTTGGAGTCCCAGGCCGCGGCCTCGGCGTTGAATCGGGCGGTGTTTGCGGTGGTCATTTTGAGGGGTGGGTGTGTTTGTTGACTTGGTTTAGGGAGGTAAACGGTGGGATGAGATATTGCGTCGGGTCATTTTCGGGTGTTGAGCTCGGGTGAGTGCGGGGTTCTCATTTTAGGGACCAATCTGTGGATGAAGACGGAGACATTCCTCTCCACACGATTCGGGGAAGGAGGTTGGAGAAGCTGGACATTTCATCAGCAACGAATTGTTGTGTTGTGGCCACGACCTCGCGATTCGAATTCTACGTCTCTGGAGTTGTTGCCATCCCAAGAAGAAGACGAAGGGGGAAAAGGGGGAACAGGGGGAAGGGAGAAAAGAAAGCCTCGGATTGAATGAAACCCACGAATTACGTATCTTGATCAGTCAATCAGACCGCCGTGGGGTTGCAATATTTGAACAGCTTCCCGGGTAAATCCTGCCTGGTGGTATTTTGGTTTGCCGGTTCGTCGAAATCCGAAGGCTTACCGCCTAATATATCCTGCAGGTGGAAGCGGGCTCGAACCGTGCCGACGACGACACGCTAGACCAGAATGGCTGCTCATTGCTACAATGGGTAGCTGCAATGCAAGCGAATCCTTCCATTTCTAAATCTAGAAAATGTGCGCCGCAGAGGGCTGGGATGGCATGGGCTGGGGTATCGGTCCTTTTCTATGGCTTCGGGCATGCGTATAAACCTGGCAATGCCTCCTTCTCCTGCCCCCTCTGGATACTCGGTTGAGCGCCGAGCCAGAACGACGTGCCGCAATAACAACAATGAGGGCACTCGCGCTTGTCATTCTCCTCTCGTATGGCGCCACCGGGGCGTTGACGGAGTCCTTCGACTACATCATCGTGGGCGCCGGGACAAGCGGCCTGGTGGTCGCAAACCGGCTGTCGGAAGATCCCTCCGTGACGGTCGCCGTCATCGAGCCGGGCACCGACCAGCGCAACAACCCCAATGTCACAGACCCAAACAACTTTCAACAAGCCTTTAACACCCCGATTGACTGGCAATACGCGACGACGAAGCAGCCCGGGGCCGGCGACCGGGCCATCGACCTGCACCAGGGCAAGGCGTGGGGCGGGACCAGCACCATCAACGGCATGACGTACATCCGCGGCGACGCCGCCCAGTTCGACGCGTGGGAGCACCTCGGCAACCCCGGCTGGAACTGGGCCGCCCTGCTGCCCTACTACAAGAAGTCGGAGAACTACACCGCGCCCAGCCAGACGCAACTCGACGCGGGCGCCACCTACGAGGCGCGCTACCACGGGACCGCCGGGCACGTGAAAACGGGGTACGTGCCGGCCCTGCGCAACGGGTCGTCGGCGCCGGCGGTGCTGGCGGCATGGGCTGATGGCGTGCCGGGCCTGGAGCTACCGCATAACCCGGACCTGAATGGCGGGGACGTGAGGGGTTACTCCATGGGCCCGCAGACGCTGGATGCTGAGCTGGGCCTGCGCTGGGACTCGTCGCGTGCGTACTACCTCCCTGTCGAGGGGCGGAGCAACCTGAAGATCGTGAGGGGCACAGCGAAGAGGATCACGTGGGCGGAGGGGGGGAAGAGGGGGCGGACGTCGTCGTGTGGCAGCCCTTTGGTCGCCAATGGGGTTGAGTTTGTGACTGAGGGTGGGGAGGCGAGGGTTCTTAAAGCTAGGAGAGAGGTGGTTGTTTCTGCCGGAGCGGTGAGGACGCCGCTCGTACTCGAGGGCTCGGGAGTCGGGAATCCTAGGTTTGAGATCTTGCCCTCGCCCTACAAAAATCAAAATACAGGCACAGATCACCTAACCATCTGCCTTCCAAACTAGGATCCTCGAGTCACTCGGGATAGAGACCAAGATCAACCTCCCAGGTGTGGGAGAGAACCTGATCGAGCAGCCAAATCACCTCCTTGGATACTCGGGCGACATGGAGCCGTCGCCAAGCGCATACCACACCTTCGTCACCGCAGCCGACCTCTTCGGTAGCGACATTGGCACGGTCGAGGCATTAACGCGGGCCAGCCTGCCGAAGTGGGCGCAGGCCGCCGCGGATGCGTCAGGCCCCGGGGCGGTCAACGCCACTGCGCTCGAGAAGCTGCTGCGGATCCAGCACGACCTGATCTTTGTGCACAACGTGACGGCCGCCGAGATCCTGACGGCGGTCGTGCCGCAGCTGCTGGCGTCCAACTTCTGGATCCTCCTGCCCTTCTCCCGCGGGAGCGTGCACCTCGGGTCGGCCGACGCCATCGACGAGCCCGTCATCGACCCGCGCTTCTTCCTCGCCGACTTCGACCTCGCGGCCACGGTCGCCACGGCGAAGATGGCGCAGCAGTACTGGCGCTCCGAGACGCTCAGGGATGCCGTGGTCGCGCCCATCATCCCCGGCCCCGATGTCTTGCCGGATGACGCGACTGATGAGCAGTGGGAGTCATACGTGCGGGAGACTCGTGAGTTTTCATTTTCATTTTCGGTACTCTTCCTAGGTCCTTAGCTGATCACCTTTGTCATTACAGTCAATGCGAATTCCCACGTCCTAGGCACCGCGTCTATGATGTCCAGGGAGCTCGGCGGAGTGGTGGATCCGGAGCTGAGAGTCTATGGGACGGCCAACGTGCGAGTCGTCGATGCCTCCGTCCTCCCCACGCAGATCAGCGGACATTTGACTGCCACGCTGTATGCCGTGGCGGAGCGTGCCGCGGAGATCATCAAGCGGACTTCGTGGTGATGCGGTGTCCTACCTAGGATGAGTCGAAGTGATAGCCACGGCGTAGAATTGCATTGTGGGCTGGGTTCATTTCAACCGCAAAAATACCTAAATAATCTTTAGTAATTTAAGCTACACTACAATGAATGCCCTTTTGAAGTAGTTACGACCCCTCCATCCAACGTGCTTCTCTCTGTGCCGTATCGAGTGAACAGGACGATCGGAAACAGTTTAATTCCTGATGCTAATCCTGACTCTGCAAAATTTCCGTCTTCGTCGGTGTCTGTGTGCTGGTGCCGCTTCAAGGGTGTGCCGATGGTGTGCCAGCGGCGCAGTCAAGGGAGCCGCACCAGTACTGAACCTCAATTCAGCAGTGTTTGCAAAGCCTTCATAGATCGGGATGGGGAGTCAGTGCGACTTACGAGGAGAACCTCCTAAAATAGCACCTTAGCCATGCGCTCTTTGACCTGTTCGTCAGTCCACTGGACCATGATTCGCTCTTTAGGCTCCTCCAATTTCATCTCTACAAATGGCTCCATTGCAGCCACTTGGTCATGGTCCAGCAGATTTACTCTTGTCTTCCAGAGGTCCTCCGTAGCAACCTCTCCTTCCCTCTTGCCAAAGAACCCTCATCCAAGAACTTCCAGTAGATGGTGTCGAAGGCCCAGCTCTTCCTCGCGGCATAGTCGAGCCAGAACCGGCGTCTCCCAACTCTCTCGCATGTACGTAGAGAGCAGAGTCTCGCCAATGATCGGGCCTTTCTCAGCCCTCTCCACCCCCCGGAGCCAGATTGGGAGGCATGCATCGTAACACTGAGCCCACGCATCGATGCCACCTTTCCACATCTCTGGGTCATCCAGCAACAACCACAGCGGAGGGTCGAGAATAAATTGCGTAGGTGCGATATAGGCAAACTCCCAGTCGATAATGGCAGTCACCTCATCTGCATCGTTCAAGAGGATATTGCTTGTCCCCCAGTCATCACACCAAAGCCTAAAAGATCCCGACGTGCTAGGAGCTGGGCATGCCGAGACTCGGGTCTTGGACTGGGCAGACCAAGAATCATCTGCAAAGCCGAAAGTCGATAGCAGGCCGCTCTTGGCAAGCCGGTGGAAGAGCTGGCGTGCCACATACCTGTTGCGGCAGTCGTCTACCGACAGCACAAGGTCATTGTGCTGAAAGACAAGTTGCGCCATGTGAATCCGTGCCAGCTCTGTGTACCACTCATCGGCAGTCCCGTACGTCTTATCTTGGGAGGGATAGACGGCGCGTGGGATGTTTGCAAGCCGGGCCCCACTGTTCATGTTCATGGTGATCGGCCGTCTCCCCACTGAGATGGAGCCGTGCTCGTCCTCATCCAGGCTCCCAATGCGGGGAAATTGAGGCTCAAATAGCTGCAGCATCAGGACTGCAACGCCATGGAAGTACCCCTCAAGCCTCCCCTCGGGAACAGCGGGATCCAACTGTATCCCTTCGGTGGGCTTTGTCTCGCCAGGCACCGCCAGCGCTTCGGTCATGGCGCCAGAGTTTTCAATGTAGCTCATGATGGTGAACAGCCCATATTGGCATTCCTGCTCAGCCCGTAGCAGAGCACTTCGGCGGTGGCGATTTTGGTCTCTCTCATGACCATGCGTGCAGTTGCCGTCTCTTGGAGGGTCTTCTCGTCGGGAAACTGGTGCGAGTGGGCCCAGAGCAGTCGAAACATGACGTATCCGTCCAGTCCCTCAACCTTCATCCTATAGAGAAAATTGAAGCTGCCTTTGTGCATCGGGCGCAAGTAGGTCACCTTCTTCCCAAGCATTTTCGTGGCGAGGGCCTCTAGCTTGTGGATTGTGGCAAATGAAAAATAGCTTTTGTACACCCCTTCTTGGGCATCTTCGTTTTTGTCCCAGACGAGATTGTCGAATTTTGACCGACCTTCGTACATGTTGGTTGAGTGAGAGTAGATGCTATGATTGTGGGTGCCAAGGGAGGAGAGGATGGGTAGTTTCGATAATTTTATTATCGATAAATCGACTACCTATCCAGCATAGTAAGCAGAGCCAATGAGAGCATTGATATTTCTGGCTTCGCTTCTGCACTCGCCCTCTCCATTTCGTGTTTACATATATTCTCGTATTTTAAAGGGCTTGGCTACGGTGGTCGTTAGGGGTCCAACGGGTTGATATCACGGTTGCCCTGCCGGTCCTTGGCTGCTGAACCCAAGACCTGGGAGCTGACCAGCCGTACTTTCGTCCGTATTATCTCATCACCGGCGACACCCCACACCCCCCACGGAATATATTCAAATCCAGCTACTGCTCAGCCCTGGCTCAAAGGGCGAACGGAAACTAGCGTTATGTCATTGGATGGGCTAAAGAGACAAGTATACGAGGCCTTGATACCCGTCCCCAAAAACAGGGTAGGCTTGAGAATATTAGATCCCGGTGTCTGCAGGTCTTTTGGAAACGAAACATAGTTCTATCAGCTATTTTGTTCCAACCTCAGGACCTCCTTCCCAGAAAGACACTCAACATGTTTGCCCGCCATGTGGTCATCCTTGCTCTTGCAGCCAGCCTCGCTGCTGGTCTCCCAGCAAACCAGACCCAGGCACACGGCCCCCTCACAGAACGAGGCGCGGTGTAAGTCGCCAGCCCATCCATTGGCCTACCAAAAACTCTAGTCTAACCATCATCATCTCCCCCCCCCCCCACCCAACTGGCAGCTACCAAGGCAAGGCAACCATCTACCTGCAATCTGGCATCGCCGGCTCCTGCGGCGTCGTGCACGCCGAGTCGGACCTGATCATGGCCCTCAGCAACGACTTTATGCAGTACCAGTACAAGTCCCAGTGGTGCGGCCAGCGGGTCAGGGTGACCAACTACGGCAGCAACGAGGCCGTCATCGGCGGCGCGGGAAACTCAGTCGTCGTCACCGTCGCCGACACCTGTGCGAGCTGCGGCTTCGGGGATGTGGACTTCTCCATCGGGGCTTGGAACATGTTGACCAACGGTGCTCCATGGGGCACGTTCAACGCGGGGTGGTACGTATTCGGGGGGGGGGGGGGGGGGGGGGGCGGTGTGTGTATGTTCCAGGGTGGGTTGGTGCATCTTTCACTACGTGGGGCGTCGTGGGTGGGCTGCGCGGGGTGGTTTGTGTTTGCCCCCCCCCCCCCCCCCCCCTTCCTTTTTCTTTTTTCGTCCGATCTTATTGCTCGTCACCGGGTCTCTTTTCCTTGTTTTTATTAACTTTGGAATTCCAGGTCCTTCTGCGATGGAGCCTGTTAGCCGGGTGCGTGCTGTATTTCGGCATAATTGAGAGATGCCACCTTGGACAGCTTACCTATATACCCCCCTCCCTTTTCGATTCAGGCACATTTGTATATATTACCACCACTTCTTATCGCTAGTCTTCTCAATTTACACTTCTTCCGTCATCCTTCACCGCCTGTCTGTTCTGCATCATCTACGGTCAGATCTATCCCCTGGCTGATCATCGGATGTTGGTTTTTCTTTTTTCGAAGGGGCACTAGATGAATAAAAAAAGTTCTTAAAATAACCCACCCGTCTATTTTCAACCGTCCCATTCCCAGCGACCTGCATGGCCCAATTCCCAGGGCATGCGAGACGACGTCACAGGCACATACCATGGAGTCGGTAATTAAGGCTTCTCCCGCAGACTTGGCGCAAGGCACCATCCCGTTCTCATTCGACGCCGATATGAAGATGCACAGGGGGGGAAACGGACTTTCATTTGAGAGGGATAGGAGCGGGGTCGAGGGAAGATACGAGCTGTCAGCCACGCCGTATCATCCACCCCTGAGGGCCTGCCAATTTACATGTCTGCCGCTTTCCCAAGATAAAGACGAGATGTTAGATAGCGGTTGCCTGGAGAGGCACTGTGAGGCAGAGGCCGCCCTAGATTACGAGTGCGGAGAGTCGGGCCGCTGGTAATTGCCTGTCTTCCTCGCCCCTCGATCGTTCTCTCACCCCGTTCTGCAGGATCTAGAAAGCTGTATGAAGGTTATTCCATCGTTGCTTTGGTGACTAGCGTGTTTGACACATGCTTTCACCTAGGTGCCACCACCGTATCATATTGTGCCCCTTCCCCTGATCAAAGGAGTGTGCTCCACTGCGTAGCCGGCCTATCAAGTTCCCTCTCCCATCATGTCTCCAGGACTTAGATATATACTCACTCACCATGCATCGATGGTTGAGCTCCTCCCCGACGACAACGGAGCCACCTGTGACGCAAGTGATGCGGATCCCCCGTCTTGTGACAATGCTTCGCCTCCGCGGTATCCCGTTGCTGAGGGAACCGGTCTTACCATAACGGAGCGCTAGGCGGCACCCGGCAGTAGTATCACCGGCACAGCTTCTGTGACCGTCGACCGATATCCTTCTCCTTTTCCTTTTCGGGTTCCATCCACTTCGCGCCCGCGTCACGAAGCGCCTCTTCATGTCCCAGAAGCCCCGCATTCGGCTAAGGGACCTCGAGAGACGCCCGCGACACATTTCCCCTCGGTGAAAAGACACCACGCCAGTACACGGCGCCACCTGTTTCCGTCGGGGTGGTGGATGTGCCCGAGCAGGCAGACGGCCATGCGCGGCTTGCGGGGGTTGGGGACGGCCGCTTCGAGGACGCGGGCGTGTGTGTGCGTCAACTTGACAAGGAGGCCTTGGAGGTGTGTGGTTAAGCCATACGTGATCCATGGATGTATTGGGGCAAACGAGGGGAGTTTGGGCAAAGAACGTACTGTGCAGGGATGATGGTGGGTGGGTTTGTCTACGCGTCGGGGAAGCTGCTGGGCTAGCAGAAGAGCCAAGGCGGCGAGCTCGTTTTGGTAAATTGGAGAAGAGTGGCTATCCGGAGATGTTGGGGATGTGGTGGTGGTGTCGGTGGTGGTGATGCCGACACATGATGTTCCTTGCATCATGGTGATTCCAGCCCAGCCCATGTCATTGCCGTATTGTCCTCCGCGGAAGACTTCATGGAGAGTCAAGGCTATTGGAGCATGTCGGTCTGCGCGTCAGCTCATGCTGGTTGCTAGAACATCTCGAGAGAAGTTGCAATTTGGAAGTCCAGCCCACTCTATTTCTCGCTTTTCAATCCGTCGTACCATGCCGTCTTCTCGGCCAGCCTTCTTCTCGGCCAGCTTCGTCCTATATTTTGCCAGGTCCTGCATCTTTGTTTCAACAAAGGCATCAACCTTTTCCTTCGGGACCGCAGCCAGGAGTTTGTCAAAATCAGGTACCGCGACTCGAAGCTGCTCGAATGGGACGTGGGTTGGACCATTGAAGCCTTCCCACACGATGTGGTGAAGCCACATCCGGCCGTCTGTTTTGCACTGCCGCATCAGAGCCGATGGTCTGTCTTCAGTGGGTACGTCGTCCCCGTACGCGTTCTCCTCTTCTTCCAAGATCTGCAAGTAGATGTCCAGATATCGGTTGTATTTTGTGAGCCTCTCGTCGGATTCGCTCCAGGTATTGGGCGTCTGCATTATAAGCCACCGGGGAGGGGACCAAAACAGCTGGAGGGGCCGGCATAAGACCATTCCCAGTCGATTACCGCAACGATCTTGAGGTCTTCTGCGCTATTGACGATCATATTGGCTGGGCCGACGTCATCGCAGATGAGTTTGAATGGCCCTTTGTCGTACCTCGGAACAAAACGGGGAATCAAAACGTCTAGGACACTCCAGGAGAGGTACTTTTCCCTCGCATCCTTCTCATTGTCAACCGAATTCAACTGCTCACAGAGATGCCGCCAGTCATTGCTTGCGACGTGGGCGAAATAGTCCATTGTTGACGAGAATGTTGTCGTCGGGGAACCTGGGAGGGATTGTCAGGACAGAGCGCCCGGGAAGAATCTCCTATAGCCTCCTCACTTACAGAATACATCAACTCTGCCAACATTAAGGGTCTCATGCGCCTTCCATGTCATGGGCCGCGCATGGATCGTAGCCGCGCACTTAGAGTCGCCCTTCTGTGATGTCCGGGACAAGCTGCCAATGTGGGGGAAGTCGGACTGCGAGAGTTGCAACATGAAGCAGGCAATCGGCCGGTAAATTGTCTCCATAGCGTGAATCGCGACGCGCCAAATCAAGATTACAAATTATAGTGCTGTACCAGGAATATACCTCGGACCATGGCGGTTATCGCATCCTCATCACGTAGGTCGATGCAATGGCCAAGGAGCTCTTGGTGGGCAAAAGCCCAGGTGGGTCGGCGTATCTCTACGGGGAAGGCTGCGCACTGTGGAAATGATGCACCGGCGGTCGTCATTGCTTTCGATGGGGGCAATATATGCATCTTGAGGAGAGTGGCGGAAGGACAGACGGCGCAGGAGAGAAAGGAGGTTTTCGGGATGGTTATAATACTCGCGAGCAAGCACGACCATGGTGGCTCATCGGTCCATCTGAGGGTAAGGCGTGAGCCAAGGACCGACTTTTGATAGCAGATGTTTCATGCACGGGTCACAGACCTCTGACAGGGACAGCAGTACTAAGATAGTCAATCAGTCAATGTTGTGGGCAGTTCAACCTGGTGGGGCAGTATTGGGCCTCCAAAACTGCCCTGCCTCCTCCGGCAGAGCCTTCTCCTTACAGGGAGAGGGGGGCGGGGAATGGCATGCATGGACCGTCACATTTTCATGATTGGCAGGCTCAAGATGTCCGACGGCACGTCAACCCAGACTGCCCAGCCATCCTCTCCCAGATCTTCCCCGATCTCATTGCCCTGAAGCTTGACGACGAAGGTGTCGCCGGCAAAGGTTCGCTGCCTTTCGAAAATGGCCTCGGGAAAGTTGCTATGGATAGGCAACGACTCGGAGTCAAACGAGTAGAAGAGGACATATAAACCGTTACAGCTACTCAGCGGCTGGTTTTGCAGCCGGAAGGTCTCAAAGTCTCGCCACTACCATCCCTGGGGCGTCTTCCAAAAGTCCCGCATATCGGGGATATGCCCCCAAGGAGCGTCGCCATTATCTTTTACCCCATCGGTTGTTGTTGTGAGAGGTAGCGTGTGTGGCTTGGACCCATCGGCGGGGAACCTGACGCCGGTGATCGTGACTGTCGACGGGAGCGGGGCGGGCGGCGGTTGTCCGAGCCAGGACTGAAGACGACCTAGCATAGCAGCAGCGCGACAGTGACGCTACCCATCCCGGTTAGTGCATTCGTAAAAGAGAAACAAGGAATGGGGGCGGTCATACTCTGTATACCTAAGGTGAGGTAGGTAGTTAGTTACGCAGGTGGAGGCTTTTTGTGTCTTTCTCGAGGGTGGTTCGATGTTTCGGATGCGGCTGCTGCCATCCATTGCCACCCATTACCAGCTGGCACAGGGCGACGCACCTGCCCGGGAAAGAGAGAATCAAACATGGCTACACTGTTGGCTGAGTGAGACTCGTCGTTTTGTCATTAGCGAAGAGGAGTTCGTAGGGCATTGTTAGAAATCGTTGAAGGGTCCCATCGCCATCGATTGAGCTGTCTCAATCAGCCACAGAAAGTATGTTTTAGGGAAGACATCCGTTTTGGAGTTTGTTTGAAATGACGGATAAGGATATCCAATTTGCGAAATCAGAAAAGGAGGGAAAACAAATCTACACACCCGACAACCGCCAAGACTTCCTCTACCTCGTGTGCCATTAACTCACTGAGGCGAACCCCTTCGAATCAGAGCCAAGACAAGTGTACATCCCTGACGTCCTATCACTGTCCGTGATATCGATCACACACCCAATCACACGCTCGACCACAGCCCAATTCGTATCAATGCCGAAGTCCTCGCCCTATGCACCAGAAGAAGTCCCATCAACATCGGTTTCACGTCCTGGCAAATACGCCCGCGCCATCCACTCCTAACTTCCTAGAAATTCGAGTCTCCGGCGCTCAGTGCGTTTAGGACAATGTCTAGGACATGGCATTTCCACTCGAAGTGAACTACGTATAGGCGCTTCGCCTCACTGCCTTGATTGGCGATAATATTAAATGGCGGCTGCCCAACGTGACAGTTCGAGAATGTATGGGACTTTTTGCATCATTTGGCAGACCACCTGCCCGGGTATCAATCTGCCTGGTCTGCGGACAAGTCTGCGCAACGCGACGTGGATGTATAAAGCATATCAACGACTCCCATGCCTAGTCCCTGCCCGGAATGCCAGCGACAGTGCACGAGCGGAGATACTAATCCATAGTTAAAGTGAATTCAGGCCTCCCAAGATATATCGGCGCAAAAGACTCTATCAATTGGGTTCCGGTCCGGATTGGAGGTTGGGGAGGCGTACAGAAAGAGAAAAATTAGAATCCCGACACTAACATAACTAGAATGCCGAGTCATGGCCGAAGTCGATTATCTCAGTCATCGCGGAAGCCCTGACTCCGTTTACGGGGCTCTGCACGTGCCCTCCACGCCATTGTGACACATCAAACGCCGATCCACTCCGAAACCCGTCAATTTTGTCCACCGCACAACGGCCATCATCAGGTTGTGACTCCCCCGCCAGTGTTCCCTCCAACCAGAACCAGCTGTGATCGCCCCCGCACCGAAAAACCCCTGTCGAGATGGCGCCCAACAACGACCACATCCTGACGCTGTCGTGCCCGGACAAGCCGGGCATCGTGCACGCGGTGACGGGCATCTTCGCGGCCCACAACCTCAACATCCAGGACCTGCAGCAGTTCAGCGACCCGCAGTCGGAGAAGTTCTTCATGCGCGTGCACTTCGGCCCGGCGTCGGGGCCCGGCCCGGAGGCGACGGCGCACCTGCGGGCGCCGTTCGACGCCCTGGCGGCCGAGTACGCGACGACGTACGACATCCGGCCGGCGGCGCGCAAGACGCGCGTGCTGATCATGGTGTCCAAGATCGGGCACTGTCTCAACGACCTGCTGTACCGGGCGCGCTCGGGCCAGCTGCGCGTCGAGGTCCCCGTCATCGTGTCGAACCACCCGGACTTTGCCGACCTGGCGGCGTCGTACGGCATCGCGTTCGCGCACCTGCCCGTCACGGCCGACACCAAGGCCGAGCAGGAGGCGCGTGTGCTGGAGCTGGTGCGCGAGCATGACGTCGAGCTCGTCGTGCTGGCCCGCTACATGCAGGTGCTCAGCCCGACGCTGTGCCAGGCCATGAGCGGCCGCATCATCAACATCCACCACAGCTTCCTGCCCAGCTTCAAGGGTGCCCGCCCCTACCACCAGGCCTACGACAGGGGAGTCAAGATCATCGGTGCCACCGCCCACTTCGTCACCGCCGACCTCGACGAAGGCCCCATCATCGAGCAGAGGGTCTCCCGCGTCGACCACAGCTTGAGCCCCAAGGAGCTGACCGACGAGGGCTCTAACGTCGAGTGCCAAGTCTTGGCCGCTGCCGTGAGGTGGTATGCCGAGCGGAGGGTGTTCCTGAACAATGCGAAGACGGTCGTGTTCAACTGATCATGGGCGCAGGGCTCAGGGCTCAGATAGAGAAGGAAGGGCAGGACATGGCAGGGCATGGCAGGCCAGGTGAAAATATATATATACGTGTAATAGTCACTAGTTTACTATTGTGCTCTGAGGCACTGTAAATGCTCAAAACCTCCTAATCCCGTCATGGGATGCAAATACAGGAATCGAAAAAAGGAGAAAATTGAGAAGAAGAAGAAAAAGGAGAATGGGTAAACTTGGGAAATTCAGCTCTAAATTCCATTGCACATACACTCCCCCTCTCTCGTTTCGTCTCTACTCTTCTCTTTCAACCCCTAGTGGCGTTCGGGTTCGCGATGCTTTGGCCAGCAGTCGATCTCAGCACGGCGTGGAGCTGCGTGCCGTACGGCAGCCTCCCCCAGAAGATACCGACGAACAGCCAGACGAAGGCGAGGACCACGGCCCAGCAGAAGATGCCGGCGGAAATGAGATCCTTATAGGTCTGGCCGGCGGAGGCCTTGGAGTTGTTGTGGGGGAAGGGCCGGTCCGGGACGGGCACGTTGAGGATCTTGCACAGCGGCTCCCAGCCCTCGGAGACGTTGTACCAGAACAGCTTCTCGGGCGGCACGACGGCCCTGAGGTGGTCCTCGTGCAGCTTCAGCATGCCCTTGTCGACGCGCTCGACGCCGTAGCGCCACAGGGCGACGTGGCGGAAGAGCTCCCTCCAGCGGCCGTAGACGCCGACCTTGGGGATCCACATGATGACGAAGGGGATGTACCAGTTGGCCATCATGTCGTTGACGTAGCTCATGCTCTTCCACCACGAGTCCACGTCGCGCGTCGTGGCGATGACGATGGCGTCGGGGTACAGCGCCATCAGCTCCGGCGTCAGCGTCGCCGCCGGGCAGTCCACCGTCGCCACGTACCCGTCCAGCACGTCCGCCAGCAGGTACTCGACGTACTTCTTCTGCGCGAACGTCTTGGCCTTCGGCGCGTACTTCATGATGTTCAGCCACTGGTTCACCTGCTTGAACGTGCCGCCGAGCGACTGGATGCCCGCGTCGTGGACAGGCCCGCCGAGCAGGATGGTCAGGGCCTCGTTCAGGGTCTTGGTGCCCGTTCGACACCTATGTCGAGTCGTGGTCAGTTTATAAGTCGTGGCCGATGAGAGGTGGTGCTGGACCCCCCCCAAAAAAAAAAAAAAAACTCACATCCCGGCTCCGATGACCCTGAATTTTGTCCCCTCGGGACCTGGCATTGACGCTGATTGGCCCATGGTGTGCAAGTTTCTGCTAACGGCGGTCGGAGGTCTGTTGTGGACGAGTTGGGGTTGTCAGAAAGACCCCTTTTTTCTGTTTCCTTTCACAGCCAGGCAAAGGTGTGAAATGTACATGCACACCCTAATTCAAGCGCGCAAGGACGAAACCCGGGGAAGGCGAGCTCATAAGTAGTTTACAATATGGGGACAGCATGAAGGAGGGCGGCAGTCCGGCAACCTGGTAGAATGCGGGATAGATAACCATGAACTTAAGGTGAGTTAGGGGATGACGCGTGTTGATTGAGGCATGCCCGTCGACGATATTGCCTCGTCTACGAATAGGCTTGGCGCCACCACCACCATGAGACGAGTTTGTACAACCTACACATAGCACTTACAGAGCACTTACAGAGCCCCATCATGCGCCGACGCGGGGGAGAAGACGATAAACGGCAATTGAGACGGGAGTCGGGACAATCTATCTAGGACTCGGGGTCCTGTGGATCGACATAGCTTCCCATCCACTATCATAGCCGCACTAGTAATTATATCGTTTTATATGCCCGACATTGTCTTGACCTTGTTTTGTTCTCTTTCTTCTAATCAGCCTGAGACAAGAAATGGTTTACATCGGGCTCTCGCAACTTTCCATTGGCTATTACACTGCACGTCTCCAACATTGCCCATATCTGGCTGTCGGAGCTGGGAGCTGTTGGGGGATTTGGCTAATGGGATCGCTAGGTTCGAGCGAGAGCCAGAGAATAATAGTATGGGAAAGTGTATCGGGGGGGGGAACAGGGCAGATTGGTCCTATTCAAGCTTAACCGACATCCGCAAGTAGATTGCATTTATCCCGGTTGGTCAAAGTATGCGCACCCTTTCAGCAGGCCCGACTTCCCCTGCCCGACTCCCCCCTGCCCGACTGCCGTGTGGTTAACCAGATCGGGTGTCGGAGAATGGCCAGTTATTAGTCGATCCATTTGGCAACGCGTGGCTTGAGGTTACAGCCGAGGATTCCATAAGATCTTCAATTAAGGTGAGGCCTTAAAAGCAAGAGCTCTGATACCTGCTTAGCCTGAAAATTGTTGACTGCGGGGAGAAAGTGGAAAAGGAGAGAGAGAGAGGCAAGAGGAAAGAAGAAAATTATGAAAATACAATAAAAATACCATGGACATAGGAGGATGAGACAGAAATGGGAAGCGCCGATTCCCGATGCCCAACCGAAGAGACGAACGATTGTGTCCTACCGATGTCGGCCGAGATTAAGACACGTTCCTCAATGCGAGTGAGCCTCTCCTCCCGTCTCTAGGTGCATTAATTAATAGCCTAAATACCCATCCACCCTCCTTCGACCTTATCTTTCCATTGCAATAAATACCGATGCTATGTAGTCCCTGAGACCCCCAATTGATGGGTTTGCCCCAACAATTTCCCTTGACTGTGGCTTGGAACAACAAGCCACAGTCCAGCTTGCTTCTCGAGACATTCCGTCACTCTATTCCTCGATGTGCCAGGGTGGACCTACAGACGAACAAATTATATTAGTCAGACATACATACATCCATCAACTATATCGACGCTCTTTAACGTGTTTGATGCCATCAGTGCTTGATTTTAATTATAGGCCCATCAGGGGATCAAATCACCGTACACTCCTACTGGGGTGCGGAAGAATGGACCAAAAGGATGGTTTATGCCCTTCTTAGATTTACTCTCTATTGTCACATACCGTGGAAGTCTTGGCCCTCGTTGCCGTCAATAGCAGGGAATGCTGGTTATTCTCTGGGCTTTGCAACACTCTGGCTTCAACCAGAGAAAGTCTCCGAGTGGACCGCCGACTTCCGACTCCCGACATCCGACCCCCGTCAATATTCGACACTGCCGTCTGCTCCCAATTTCCTCTATTCTGGCCCGACGCTAGACTGGGAACGTGGCTGCCCCGTGAAAGTTTTGTAGAAGATGACATTGGGTGTCCGGAAACAATAAGCCATCGATAAAGGAATTAAGAGCTTTGATATCCACTCATTGTACATGTTCAGCGACGTCTTAGAGATGGACCATTTAGAGGTTTCGGGCCCAGAGCTATGGGGCGGGTCTGAACAACCTCTTCCACACCAGCGATCCACAAACGGATTGCTTTCTTTCGGAAGATTGGTTGATGGAAGGATACTGGGATCTGGGACAACAAGGAGTCTCGACGTACCATATGGAAAACCGCTAGCTAACTCTCTGAAAACGGCTGGTATTCCAAGCTAAGTCTTAGCCACAAATTGGGTTCTTTTTCACCTTACTTAGCCTTGCCATTAAAAGCAACGAGAAGGCGCCAACGGACTCTTGAGGCGGTTGCTTGTGGCCAATCCTTTTTCTCGACCACCGAACGGCCCCAACAGGTACCCCACCGCGCACTCGTTGGTGCAAGATAAAAGGAATCAAAGAGGTCTGGTTGCTTGCATCCTTTGGCCGACACAATATACAAGTTCGTCACGGATAAGAATTCCCAGAGAAGACACAAATAAAACCACAGCGTCAAAACACAACTCTCAAGCTCGTCATCTTGTCCGACAGAACCTGCTTCGACGCCTTTTATTGAATGCAGCGTTCTTCTTCTCCATGGCCAATACTATTCGATGCGAGTGGCTGATCCAGGTCCAGGCGGGAACTCTGGCGGCACTTGTCGAAAATCCTCAGCAATTCGACCTTGAGCTAGGACGATTCGACGAAGCATCGCCACCGTACAGAGGTGGCCCTTCACTCGATTTCACCCGATCCCAAAGGCCTAATCAGCCTGGCGACGAAGAGCAGCGCCGCGAACGGCGAGAATGGGACTTGAGAAAGGAGCATAAGGTATCAAGTCCCTTCTACCAATTCGAGGCGCGGACGTCAGAACTAGAGGAACAAGCCCGTGAAAGAAGGGAAATGGGAGGCGGTTTACACAGCAAAATAGACATAGACTGGGCAAGAAAGATCGTGAAGCAGTGCTGGGTCGACCAGGGCATCTGGAGGGAGGAATGGGGTTCGTTCCTACGAGTTTGGGAGAAGTGAAAGCATGAGGACCAGACACAACCGAACCGCAGGCGGAAGACGAGCCTCGGCCTTGCCTTTTCGACCCCCCACCCCCCCCCCCGAAACCCAGACTACCGAAGAGTGACGAGAGCTGGCTTGCAGAGCAGCACCAACGCGAGGCCTCGCGCCCATACCATCAGTTCCTGTTCCAGGTGTCGATCGGACGCGGGCGGGTCCAGGACGAAATTAAGTCCTCTGGACAAGCTTGGGCAGAGCCGGGCGCTGAAGATGCCACCGTCACAACTGCTAACAGATCCTCCAGACATTAACACGACGGCATATGAGGTGGTCAAGAAGATTTGGATAGAGAGAATGATTTGGAACAAGAGATGGGGGATCCTGCCTGGAATGTCGTGGAAGCACGAGCAGCCTCTCAACGATTTCCTCCGCCAAGAGATGGGCGACGATGCTGTCCCTACGCAAGCGAACACACCCGACGGCACTATACATGGAGCGCAGGAAGAACAACCCTACATTTCGATATTTGGCCTACCTCCTGCAGCCGAGTCGAATGGCCCGGCCCCCCGTGATCCGAACAGGTCTCAGGAGGAGGAACAACAACAACAACAACTAGCCGTCCTAGATCCTACAGAACCACTGGATGATGATGGCGACCACTCTTCCGTACCAGGCCACCGCCTCACCGGGAGCAGACGGGGACCGAGCTCCTCTCCGCCCAGTCCGCGGCGGACCAGAAGAGGGTCGTCTCCAGGACATGAACAGGCTCCACGAGCGGCGCACGGCGCTCTGGGCCCGGTCCGCCCATCTAGAGTGTCCAAACCGCACAAGGGGCCCGGATCCGGATCCGGCGCTCGACTACGACGACCGAAGCACCCCAAGTCTCCGCCTGGTGCCCAGAAACAACAACAATCGTCTTCTCCGGGGCCGGCTGTTGCCGAGACGGCGCCGACGCCACCACCACAGGAGGTCGCCCCTGTAGTGACCCAAAGGAGGAGCGAGCGCCTGCGGCAGGCCGCCAACGCCGGCGCCGGTTCATCGCCGCCCAGGGGAACCACCACGCCTCGGAAATCGACCAAGAAGGGGCGTCCCGCCACAACGCGGCGTCAGAAGGGATAGGACCCTAGCTCATGAGTGGTGGAAGCGGCAGCAGGGTGGCAACTGTGATAGCGGCAAACATTTAGCTGGCCTCAATTGGGATTTAGGTTTGATTATCTCTACAATTATGGGTGGGATGAAGTATCCATGGATACTCACGTGATCACCGACCCAAAACCAATGTAGTTAAGCCTACTTTTGGCAGTAAAAGGGGGTCTTCTTGTATAACCAAGGAAGACCTGAAGGAGCATGGAATCTGGGGTACTTGACGATCCCTTGCTAGGGATTCCTTACTTTCTTTCCTATTTAGTACGCTTCAATATATAGCCCAAATGAGGATACGTTGCCTACACTCAGTGTCGATACTTTTGGGTGGACAGGTGTCAAGGGTGCCAAAAAGCGGGTCGGAGTGGAGGCTATATGACTAAGATTCAGGTGACTCATGCCCGTTCACAAAAAGATGGAAAAAACGAGGGTCCGTAGGCCGAATTCGACCTAGCGGGCCAACGACAAGGACAAAAAAGCTGGAGCAGCTCTCGGGCCCTCCCTAAAATCACTCCTCCTCATACCTTTAATCATGCATGACTCAACACAGGTTTGGTTGATCCGATACCCAAGATTCGTCAATGACTTTGCTGATGAGAGGATAAGCTCGATATTCGGCCGGCCCTCAACGAGGCCCGCCAGATCTTCCAGAAGACACGTGGAGCATCAAAACCTCCAACGTTACTGCCCGTCAGCATTCAAACGCCGGCGGATCTGCTCACGCCATGTGCTATTTATCTCAAACTCTCGTCAGGGTAAGCGTGACGAAGGACCCATGAGTTTCAAAAGCTCATGTTTGACCGACTGTATGGCTGACATTTTCCGCAGATCGACGGCTGAGTACTCCTTTCTTCTCGAGAGCGCCACTGGGAGTTCCGAGACTGTAGGGCGATACAGCTTTATTGGAGCTAGTAAGCTTCGTGACATCTTAGCCTCGTGAAGGAGATTGAGGATCTAATTCTCCCAGACCCGAGGAAAGTCTTACGAACTGGGCCCGGATATGACAACGTCGGCGATCCACTCGCCGCCCTCCAGGCCGAGCTCTCCCAGGATCGGGTAGTTGACATCCCCTCCCTCAGGCTCCCGAGGCTGTCCGGTGGGGCCGTTGGCTATGTCTCGTACGACTGCGTCAAGTACTTTGAGCCGAAAACGGATCGCCCGCTGAGGGACAACCTTCATATCCCGGAGGCGCTGTTCATGCTCTACGACACCGTGGTGGCACTCGACCACTTCTATTCCACCGTGACCATAGTAACGCACATGAGACTCCCAGAAAGCGACTCCGAAGATCTGCAGCCCGCGTATGACGAGGCTTGTGCAACACTACGGGACACCCTGACACTAATCCAACAGCCTGAAACGCCGCTTCCGAAACAATCGGAGGAGCCCGGCCAGGCGGGAGAATATTCGTCCAACGTCGGCCGGCAGGGATATGAGTCATTCGTGACGAAACTCAAGGAACACATCATCAAAGGCGACATCATCCAGGCGGTGCCGTCGCAGCGCTTTTCCCGCAGCACGGACCTCCACCCCTTCAACATCTACCGGACCCTCCGGACGCTGAACCCGTCCCCCTACCTGTTCTACCTGTCGTGCGCCGACTTCTGCCTGGTAGGCGCCTCGCCCGAGTGCCTGATGAAGACGGACGGCTACGCCCCGCTCCCGGCGGACGACTCGCGGTTCGGCTACACGGCGGCGGAGGCGCGGTCGCGCCCCCGCATCGTCAACCACGCCATCGCGGGCACGGTGCCGCGGGGCCGCAACTCCGCCGAGGACGACGAGCTCGCGGGCCAGCTGCTGCGGTCGACCAAGGACCGGGCCGAGCACGTCATGCTGGTGGACCTGGCGCGCAACGACGTCAACAAGGTGTGCCACCCGTTCACGGTGCGCGTCGACCGCCTCATGCGCATCGACCGCTTCTCGCACGTGCAGCACCTCACCTCGGAGGTGTCGGGCGTCCTGCGGCCCGAGTGCACGCGCTGGGACGCGCTGCGGTCCATCTTCCCGGCCGGGACGGTATCGGGCGCGCCCAAGGTGCGCGCCATGGAGCTGATCTACGACCTCGAGGGGGAGAAGAGGGGCGTGTACGCCGGCGCGGCGGGGTGGTTCGGGTACGACGTGGTGCGGACGGACGAGGGGGGTGAGAAGGAGGGGCTCCCCGCCGTGTTCGCCGACGAGGGGCCCATGGACACGTGCATCGCGATCCGCACCATGCTCGTCAAGGACCGCACCGTCTTCATGCAGGCCGGCGGTGGGATCGTGTACGACAGCGAGAAGACGGAGGAGTGGCTCGAGACGATGAACAAGCTGGCCGCCAACCTGCGGTGCATCGAGGTGGCCGAGAGGCATTTCGGCGGCGGCGTCGCGTCGAAGTCGGTCGCGGAGATCATCGAGGAGGAGAGGAAGAAGGGCGATTCTGTGACGACCACGGCCTAGACAGGAGACGAGTCTATGCGGGTTTGCAGGCGCGTCGGGTGACCACGCAATTGGCAGGGGCTGCAGGTTGGAGATCTCATGCGAAGGGGGCTTAGGCTAGGTAGATGACTAGATCATCGAGCTTTAGCTTGAACGAAAAGAATCATGGGAGAGAAACTCTAGATATTTGTGTTGAGTTGAGTGAAAGCGCGCCTCTCTAATTTCTGCCAGTGAGCAAGGCCTCAGCTCCTGCGCATAGAGCAGAAAGTTGGGTCACCCACTAGCTCCCCCCTCGCTTCCTCCTCCTGCACTTCGGGTTATTAGGATCCGGTAGAACCCTAGGCAAATCATCATCATCCCTGGGCTTATCCAGAATCAGATGCTCAAACGTAGCACTCCACTCAACCCGCGGCGTCAGCTTCTCGAGCCCCCACAACTCACTCACAAACCCAAGAATGCTAGTATGCGTGTACTCCCCCCCATTATTCCGCCCCGCCTTCTCCACCACCCCCTTCCCGACCCACGGCGACACCAGCAGCGTCGGCACGCGCGGCCCCAGGCGGTTGAAGGCGAAGGTCACGGGCAGGCCGTCGGCGGCCTTCTCGGTGTAGGCGAGCCCGTCGCCGCCGCCGGGGACGCCGACGGGCGGCGGCACGTGGTCGCCGAAGCCGCCGTGCTCGTCGAAGGTCAGGATGAAGAGCGTCGAGGACCACTGCGGGGAGGCGCGCAGGGACTCGTAGATGCCCTTGATGAAGGTCTCGCCTGAGGAGATGGGCGAGGGGGGGTGGTAGGATTGGTAGGAGCAGCATTCGGGGTTGATGTAGGTGAATGAGGGGAGGGTGCCTGCTGCGGCGTCTTGGTAGAATTGCTGGAGGGGCTGGGGGGTTGTGTTAGTCTCCATGTCTCGCTACTGGGCTGGGCTGGGGTTGGTGCTGGGGTCGGAAAGAGTACCTTGATGTTGGTCAGGTTCGCTCCGCTGTCGAGGGTCCACTTGTAGAAGGCGGCGTCGGGGTTGAACCCCTTACTTTTTCGGGGGTCAGCTCAGCACCTCGAACCCGGAGTACAGACACGCATCACTTACCCCGGTCCCGTGGTGCTGTTCTGGTAGTTGATCCACGAGATGCCCTTCTCGCTCAGCTGCTCAAAGATGCTCTTCTGGGGCAGGGCAAAGTTCCCAAAGTCGGCGTCGTTCTTGCCGTGGCCGTGGCTCGTCCCGGACGTGATGTAGGCCCGGTTCGGGTTGGTCGGCCCCGGGACGGCGCAGAACCAGCGGTCGAACAGCACGAAGTTCTCGGCCATGGTGGAGAAAACCGGGATCTGATCCGGCTTGTAGTAGTTGATGGCCTCGGCGGCCCGGGCCTTGTCTTCGGTTTTGTACGAGATGGACTGTTCGGTTACGAATCTATGGGGGAGTTTGTGTTAGAGGAGCAGTTTTATTCAGGGGTAGAGGTAATTAGCCCTGACCCCCGCATGTTCTCGTATTTCCATGGAGGCGCAGCGTTAACGAGATCCTCATCTGGATGCCAGGTACTGAAGACTGTGACCGCGATCAGCTACATCCCTCGGCTGGCATTTCAGTCCGTTCTGGTCTTACTTTGCATGTTCACACCGCTGATGCTGTGATTTGGGTCATCCTTGGCCACGTCGGCAGCCAAAGGTCCAGCGCAAACATCGGCCGCCTCGTTCGGATCAGAGGCATTCCTTTGTTTCCGCGTAAGCCGAGCCCGCATACATCGAGACGCCGGGCCAGACTCACATGGAGTTGCAGTAATTGTGATGAAGGAGCCCGTCGATCTCGGGGCTGTAGTCCAGGCCCCCACAGAAAGTGTCGAACGACCGGTTTTCCTCAACAAGGACGACGACGTTCTTGATTTTGTCTTTCCAGGAGTCCAAGCCATGGTACTCGATGTTGCTTGCGCTGGGAACGGCAAGAGCCAGCCTGGCAAGGGCGGCAACGACTAAGACATTGCATACAACCATGGTGAGCAGAGCGGGAGGCAAATCCAGGCAGCAGCCAGATACTCTTAAAAACGGAGTTCCACCAAACTGTTGCTGCAATCACCTGTTGGGAGATATGAAGCACAGCTTAAGTATGGAACCAGAGGAGAACAAAAGGCCGAACGACGTGATTCCCAGTGGTACGCCGTTAACGGTGACTGGATTGGCTCAAGCTTGCCAGTTGACCGTCCATATTCCATCTCTCGTCAACACATTAGTGCACGTGTCGGACTTTGGGGCCAACTCCAAGGTTGAGAGTTGCATTGGGAGTTAGCCACATGAGACACTGCAAGGGTTGCTGTCGGTGTCGGGATTCATGGAATAAATGCCGTTGAATTCGTGGGCAGTTCCCAGGGTAGTTGCTGCAGGTCGAACTTGAATTAGGCAGGAGAAAAGTTGTAAATAGCGATTGCGTCAAGACTGGGAGGACATCTAAAGTGGAGAGCTCCAGGTACACAGGTACACCGTTGCACATGGGCTTGGTCTTGGCTTTTCAGTGGCTGGGCGGCAACTTGGGGAAGCACCGCGACCCGGATGATCGCCGTTGCTTCAGCCAATAGGCCGACGTCTATATCTCCTTACAATAGGTAGGTACTGTACCAGTGTACCTACATAGATGCATCACTTGCATGCATCGAACTTCGAGAAATCTACCCCTGCGCCCTTTGACCATTGCCAAGGCGGTATGCTTACACGTGCTACAGCATCGCTTCCATAATCCCTAATGCTGAAGTAAAGCACGAGGCTCTCAACTGACAGCAGCGACCAGACCTGAGCGCACTCCATTCCCTGGATCAATTTCTTCTTCTGCGGCTCGGAGACGCCTAGGGACTCCTGCACCTTCTCGTCGCTGGTGCGATGGAGGCATCAGCAAGAGCTACCAGCTCACTCTGTCTCGTCTTGGGAAGAATGGGATGCGCTTGATTCATGAAGTCATAAATTTAGCCTCAAAAATCCGGGGTCGCGCTGTTGGTCAAAGTGTGGCTATACTTAGCAATGAACTCTCTCCTCGTCAGCTCTCCACGGTCCACGCAGGCTTTATCCGCCTCTGTCTTGGCCAAGTCTGCGTCGTACTCCTCCAACTGTAACATCTTCTGTGCCACGAAGGCCCTCACCTCGTCCGGGTCAACTGCCCACCTACGCTTTTTCCACTTTTCGACACCCACATGCTGTCGCAGTTGCATAAAGGGGAAACTGTAAGTGTCGTTGAAGCCGCACGAGAGGAGCATGTGAAGCCACATTGCCCCCGAGTCCTCGGACCACCTGACAAGGTCAGAGACTTCTTTCCTCTCGTGGCCCGGCCGTTTCGATTCTTCTTCCTCCAGAACACGCTTGTATATCTCCAGATATCTGAAATACCGCGTGGCCATGTCCGGCGGCTGGTTATCATCGCAATCACACTCCGGGTTAATCGGCCGATCCTGAAGAAGCCACCACGGCGCTGATGCGAATAGTTGCGCCGGCCCAACGTACGACCATTCAAGATCCACGACCCCAACGACTGTAAGATCAGTGTCGCTTTTGAGGATCAAGTTGGCCAGGCCAAGGTCGTCGCAAATGAGTTTGAACTGGCCACAACTGTACCTCTCATTTATCATCCCTGGCACGAGGGAAGCTAGGACTCTGAACGAAGTGTACTTGTTTTCAGCATCATATGGTGCAGCTACCGAATTCGGCTGCTGGATCAGCTGCTTGCAGTCCTGCACGACAACATACTCAAAGTACTCCTTTGTCGTCGAGAAAACCTGGGTTCAGTCACCTAGAGGACTGCTTGATTTGTGGCTATACAAGAAAAAGAAGAACCAAACAAAGGAACAAAAGCACGTACCAAAAGTATCGACACCTCCAGTCTGGATGATGGTCATGCACCTTCCATGTCAAGGGGCGTATTCGGGGCAGGGAACCCAGTCTTTGGGGTTGGCAGGCTGCCGATCCGGTCAAAGTCAAGCTCAAAAAGCTGAAGTTGGAAACCAGCAATCTGCCGGAACAAAATCTCAACGTCGCTATCGCTGATATCCCCTCGCATCAGTCTTGTGTCGGCAGTGGCTTTGGGGTCCCGGAGAAAGTGGTTGGCGCTCACGCCTTCGATGAACTCCATCAGAATAAATGCGCCCAGGCCAAGCGGGTTGTCGGCAGCGAGGCCCCATGAGTAAATCACCGGAACTGGAATACTAGTCCGCTCGCGGACAAGACTCAGCACTTCTACTTCCATGGCGATCTTCTCGTCGGCGTAATCGTCACAAATGGCCCCGACGCGGGGGAATCGAAGTATCCACGTGGTGTTGTCGGCGAAAATGAATTTCTGGTATAGATTGTATGCACCATGCAGAAAGCCGCCATCGAGTCGGCATGGCAATCGATCAGGATGAAGGGTCGAGACCCAATTGCACATGCGACCGTCGACGCGGCCCGCGTTCACTCTGTCTACCCAGACATCCTTCTGTGCGTCGTGAATCAAGTCGATGCATTTGTTGTAGTCCATGCCGTTGGAGGTAGTTGAGCGTTGAGTGCTTGGAGGGAGAGGTCCTCATGCTTACATTTTCGGAAATGCCAAGATCCAAGAGCCTCAATATTGGTTCCTTCTGCTCCCATTCTTACAAACATTCAGCTCCGTTGATCCCTCGCCGTGTTGCTTGAGTTTCGTCAAAAGTTCTGGAAAATAGGTAATGGACCGTGCTTTCCAGGGGGGCTGCCACACACGCGACACGGACTCGCCTCGGAAATTGAATCGCAAGCACGCGTTTCCCACCATCAACGAAATAGAATCGCAAGAACCTACGTGTTTCCGACCACCAACGAAATACATTATGGCGTCGAACCAGAGAGCGGCTCCGCGCCGCAGACTCCCACTTCAGGCCAGAAGCGCAAGCGAACCACTGGACCCGCGACTGGAAGCCCTCGAACCTCATCCCTGACGGATCTCCGGGGGACGCTGCGGATGCCGCACCACTCACCGAGCCAAAGAGGAAAGCAAAGAAGCGCAAGCTGGCTGCCCCGCCGGAAGAGAAGCGCCTGCGCAGGTAACTGCCCCCAATCCCACCGCACTCCCTCCCCAAAATACCCTTCCATACCAGAGAGAAGGTTCTAACCAGATCCCCCAAACCCACAGATTCCGCACCTCCCCCCCACAATCCTTCCACGCCATCCACGAGCGCGCAACAACCCAGCGCTTCTTCGTCCTTCGCCGCACGCGCCGCGACACGCCCGACCACCCGTCGGAGGAGATCGAGCTGGCGGGCTGGACGGGCAACCTGTACCGCGTGACGGTGGGGCCCGTGGTGCTGTGCGACTGCGCGCACGCCCGCGGCGGCGAGGTCGAGGAGGAGGACGACCCGCGCGGCGTCTCGCGGCTGTGCAAGCACATTGTGTTTGTACTCGGGCGCGTCCTGCGCGCCAGCGAGAGGTACACGTACCAGCTCGCCCTGCTGGCCAAGGAGCTGCGGCGCATCTTTGCGTACGCGCCGACGGGTGGGCACCAGGGGGACGAGGATGGGAGGAGGAGGGACCGGGAGCTCGGCTCGGGCGACTGCCCCATCTGCTTTGGCGAGCTGGATACCCGCCGCAGAGGCTATGGCTAGGAGATCGTCTGGTGCCAGGCTGCGTGCGGGCAGAACATGCACGAGGAGTGCTTCGAGATGTGGTCGGTGACGAAGCGCAAGCAGGAGGGCGGCGGTTGTGCTGCCGGGTCCGAGGTGACGTGCCCGCTCTGCACGAGCGTCTGGCAGGGCGACGAGTGTTTGGTCAGCAAGATCAAGAGGAAGGGGAAGGTTGGCGCTGGGGGAGACGTCAATATCGCCGACCAGCTTGATGGTAGCTCCGAGAGAGATAGTAGCCCCGAGAGAGGTGAGTTTGCTGTGCCGAGTACCTATATTTGGCTTTATTGCTTGTGGCTGACTCACTGGCAAACAGATACGACCTCGTATTCCCGGTTGTTGTATATGTATAAGGTTGGTCGGCGACGCCGGCGACGCCGGCGAAGTGGCTATTAGGATTGCGGCTCCGATGAAGAATGGTGAGCTCAGCCGAGCAATGGTTTCTGCTCACTGTGCGTCTCGAAATTTGGCTCAAGAGACCGGGTGGTCGCAAGGGAAAGTGTGGGAACTCTGGCTTGCTGCTTGATTTTTGGGGAGTTCCTGCAGTGTGTGATGGATGGCGTTGCTGTCTTTGGTCCCGGCACTTGGATTCTGCTCCTTCACTGCAAAGATACCTACTAATTAGGTACTAATTTGATTACCCTGCCTGCCTTCTCTGAGCTCTCCCTGTGAGGTCCCACGTCAAAACGACCACCGGTCGACCCTTGACAAAGTTCCAATGCGAGCAGGAACTCGCCATGGCGACCATTGGTATGCCATGGAACGATAGCTCCCATCAGGGGAATGCGAGTAAAATATTACTAACTTTGCGAGGGCCAAGCCATGTACCGGCATTTAACTCTTCGGCGTCTGTCGATACACCCCGGCACCCAGCACCCCGGATCTGCAGTCCAGGGCTGGGCAGCTACCGGGTCGCCTTTTAAGGTATCTGGTAGGCAGGATAATGGTGTTTGGATGGCCGCTGCTGGTTGCTGCCGCGAAGCTAAGGGAGCTGGGATTCCTCTCTACGCCGTAATGTTGTGTCAAGGCCTGCAGTTGGGGCGCCAAGTTAAACGCTAAATTCAGGAGGAAAAGTCTTGGGCAAAGTCTAATACCCAATCGTTGTCAAACTTCTTGGGAGAAGACGAAACTCGACGGTCCAGGCCAAGGGCTTGGCGGGACGTGCTTGGCGTTGATGGGGATCCACTCACTTCCTTGCTACTCGATCCTCCTTCTTTTGAAGGATCAGGGGAACAGCAGAATGCCGCCCTTTGGCGGCCTGCGAGTTGCGCGGGAGTGGCACGCTTGCCAAGCAGGGGCTGGAGGCAATCTGTCGTACCTATGCTGAATTGACGAGGTGCAGCTGTGCTGGCTGGTGTGCAGATAATTGTGCCTCTTTTTATTTATTTTTTCGCTTCACTGTCGGTAAGGTGCACAGCCCGCATGCCCAGACGCCAAGGCTCGTACCAAGACACCAAGACAATACCAAGATACTCCACTGCGTCATCTCCTGAACATCCGGGCAAGCCCTTGGGATCGGGCAGAAAATGGCCTCCTGTTCGCCCACCGCTCTCCTTCCCTGTCTTCCATTCTCCTCCGTACTCACTGACAAAAAGTTGTTTGGCACGGGGACCGGGTCGCAATGACATAGCTTGTTACTGTTTCCGCAATATTCCCATCCTAATCCTCCCACGCTCATTTGGAATATTCCTTTGGACAGTGTAATATTATGTTGTTTTCCTTGGCCCAGGTGGCAGCGCTGCTGCTCGCAGCCGCCGAACTTCCGGCGGCGCATGCCCAGTTCTACAAAATCGGATCCCGCAGCGAGATCCTCCAGTCGGCGCGGACGCTCGCATACGACATGATGCTGTTCTACCAGGGCAACAAGTCGGGCGAGGTGCCGGGGATCCTGCCGGGCCCGCCGACGGAGAACAAGGGCGACTACTACTGGTGGGAGGGCGGGGCCATGATGGGCACGTACATCGACTACTGGCACCTGACGGGCGACACGAGCTACAACCACGTCGTGACGCAGGGCATGCTGCACCAGGTGGGGCCGGACCGCGACTACCAGCCGCCCAACCATACGGCCTCGCTGGGCAACGACGACCAGGGCTTCTGGGGCATGTCGGCCATGCTCGCCGCCGAGACGAAGTTCCCGAACCCGCCCGACACGGAGCCCCAGTGGCTGGCCCTCGCCCAGGCCGTCTTCAACACCCAGACGGGCGAGGAGAGGCACGACGAGACCTGCAACGGCGGCCTGAGGTGGCAGATCCCGCCCACGAATGCCGGGTACAACTACAAGAATAGTGCGTGCCTGGCCATGGCCACCATTCTCCTTTCCCTTGCTTCTTTGAGCTAACCAACCGACGCCAACCTCGCAGCCATCGCGAACGCCTGCTTCTTCAACCTCGGGTCTCGCCTGGCGCGGTACACGGCCAACGAGACTTACGCCAGGTGGGCCACCGAGACGTTCGAATGGCTCTGGAACGTCAAGTACATCGACCACCAGACCTGGAAGGTGTACGACGGCGGCCACGTCGAGCACAACTGCACCGACATCAACAAGGCCCAGTTCTCGTACAACGCAGCCCTGTTGCTGCACGGCTCTGCCTTTATGTACAACTACGTGAGTTCCCCCTACCTCTCCCAACGTCGTCCCCCCAACCCCCCTTGTCTTCTTGACCAGTCCACTAATGCATACACACACAAAACAGACCAACGGCTCAACCACGTGGCGCAACCGCGTCGAGAAGCTAACCGAGGCGATGCTGCGCGACTTCTTCCCCAACAACACGGCCTTCGAGATGCCGTGCGAGGGCCGCAAGGGCGCCTGCACGGCCGACATGCTGACCTTCAAGGGCTACGTGCACCGCTGGCTGTCGGTGGTGACGCAGATCGCGCCCTTCACGCGCGCCGCCATCCTGCCGGTCCTGGCCGACTCGGCCGCCGCCGCGGTGCGGCAGTGCACGGGCGGAGACACGGGCCGGCGGTGCGGGTTCTACTGGTCGGGGGGCGTGTTCGTCGACCCGGCTGTCGATAAGACGAGCGGGGCCGGCGAGCAGATGAATGTCCTAGCGGCGGTGTCGAGTCTGCTGATCGAGGAGGCGGATCCGCCGGCTACGAACAAGACGGGGGGCATTAGTCGGGGGGATCCGGATGCGGGGAACGGGAGGAAGAGTAAGCTGCAGAATATGATCACGACGGGGGATAAGGCTGGTGCGGCGATACTGACGATGGTGATCCTGACGTCGGCAATGGGGATGTGGGGGTGGATGAGCTACGACTGAGGGGGAGTGGGAGGAGGAAGGGGGTCTGTATTTGTACAGGGCAATTAAGAGTTGGCTCGCTGGCTCGGGGTTTCTCTGAGAGGTTGCTGTTGCTGCTGCTGAAACCGAGAGAGGTTGAGAAAGCGCAGCCGGACACGAAGGAGTTTTTTTTTGCTTTTTGGGTTACCCTCTTTTCTTTTTCTGCATACTCATTTTCCTCAAAGCATTCATCATAGACATGGTACACTTCCTTCCCCCGTCTTTGGTTCGATTTGCATCAGGCCCCCGAGCGGGAGGCGTTGACACGAAGCGTGGCGTGGCTTGGGACTGGGTCTAACAGCTATTAGGGGGCATCTTGCTCTCAGTTCATACTTATAATAGGTAGCAACAAACATTCCGAACTTCCTCCCATGCGCACTCCTGTCCCCCGGTCATCGTGGCAGGTGTGAGTCGTAGCCCGCAGCAATAAGATACCGGCTTGCCTCCCACACGTGATCCGGAATGTCCTGCGGGATCTGGAAGCCGAGGGCGGGGTAGTCCCGGATCCGGGCCAGGTCGCCGATCATGACGTTAATAACGAGGTCTCTCGGGTTCTCGTCGTTGGGGTACGCCTCGAAGGCCAGCTGCGGGGACGTGACGGTGAACTCGGTGGTCGGGTCGGGCCACTGCTTGACAAACGTGGCGTAAGTCCGGCGCTCCATGTACGGCTTCTGGACGAGGACGAGCGACCGCGGGCGCAGCCCCATCTGCCCCAGCAGCGCGTGCGTGAACCGCACGTTCTCGCCCGTGTTGGTCGCCCGTGGCTCGACGATGATGCGCTCGTCCGGCACGCCCATGGCCCGCGCGATGTCGGCGAACACCTCGGCCTCGGGCCGCGAGAACCGCCCCGCCGTCAGCGCCCCGACGTCGCCGGAGAAGATGAGGTGCGCGCCGTAGCCGTCCAGGAACAGCTGCGCCGCCCGCTCGGCTACCCGCGTGTCGAGGCTGCAGAGCGCGAACACGGCGTCGGCTTTCCGGAGAGGCATCCCCATGCGGTGGTAGTTGTAGACGATTGCGGCATTGCGCTGGATCTCGGCCGCGTCCGCGTCCGCCGAGGTTTTGGTCGCCTCCTCGAGCATCGTCTGGTCTGGGAAAGTGCGGAATGGGAAGATGCCCCGCGAGATTGGATCATGTGGATCTCGGTCCCTGCAGATCTTCCAGGAACGGGTCCTCGACTCCTCAGTAATCCCAGAGAATAAATCTACAGTGTGGCTGCACCATCAGCAGCCACAGCACCCCTCCACTGGTTTGAAGGAGTACATGCCTTCCTACAGAACCCCGCCTTCAAGTGTCCTTTCCGTCGCTCAGCTCCCGTCGCCGTGCTCGCTTAGAACAACATCCGTTCACAACCCCATCCAACCCCGCCTGCATCATCCGGAACATGGCAACCACAACCACAACCCCCAGCCTGCCACCGGGATACACCCTCCACACGGGCTACCCGCCCGTAGCCGAGTACCGACACCTCCGCTCCGCCTCGGGATTAACCCCCGTCACCGAATCCCAGGCCGCCGCCGTCGCCTCGGGCAGCTGGTACGGCTGCTACGTGACCTTCGGGGCCGGGGAAGCGGCGGTGGCCATGGGCCGCGTGGTCGGCGACGGCGCGTGGTACTTTGTCGTCGCCGACATGGCCGTGCTGCCGGGGCACCAGCGCCGCGGCCTCGGCGCCGCCGTGCTCGCCGAGCTGGTCGCGCGGATCCGCGAGCATGCCCCCGAGGGCGACCCTTATGTCAGCCTGCTGGCTGACCCGCCGGGTCGGAGGCTGTACTTTGCGAACGGCTTTGTCGAGGCTGCGCCTGCGGAGATGGGCATGGTTTTGCCTAATGAGTGGCGGCGGGGTTGAGACTTTCAACCCCCGCCGCCACTCCCCTCTCAACTTGAGAGGGGTTGGGCCTGTGCAGCCAGGAAGGGCTTCTGCTATTTTAGAATTATTCATTCTCTCCCTCTTGGAGGCGTCACGTATTGGGCAGGGATTGGGCTATGGAGAGCCGTGTCGACGATTTTAAAGACCATGCTTTCCTCCGATCAGCATAGCCAAACTAACACGACCATTCCTCGGGGACCGACCTGAACACCTGTGATGAAGGGTCTCGCGACATTCTCCAACCCTTTCGAACCAGATGAATCGCGCGTCCAAGTTATTGAGCCCGCAATATCGTCTTCGTTCTCTCGTGACGAGGAGGTTGTGATATTGGAAGGTGAAACGCCGGGTATAAGCTGCCACTGTTGTGCCCCTGTTCATGTTCAGCCAGACCAAACCCCAACAACACCCAAATACCCAAGAACGTACCTTTGAGTACTTTACGGTACTGCTTGCCATGCCGCACCTTTAGACCCCCTATCCGACCCCCCGCACCCCCTCAGGACTTTCACTTCCTCCCCCCCTTGACCCCTCCCCCTGCCTCCTCGTCCCCGCCCCCCTCCCACCCCCTCCCCAACAACCCTCGCCGCCGCAGACGCAACAGCTCCCGAACCCGACCCCGCAGCTGTTGACCCGAACAGCCTATCGAGCCGCGATATGTCCCTGTTCAGCGCGTCGTCCTCCCTCCGCTTCCGCCGCGCGGCCGCGCGCTCGCGCCTGCTCAGCCCCTCCTCCGGCCGCACCTCGTCCCACTGCCCCGACAGGCCCTCGCTTCCGTCCCAATCTTCATCATCGCTGCTGTTCAGTGATATTGCCGAGGGGCTCACGATGCCGCGCGCGTCGGGTGGGAGGGAGGTGTTGTCGTCTTCGTCGTCGTCGGTTTGGGGGTGGTTAGCGTCGGGTCTGGACTGTTGGTGGTGGTGGTGTTGGTGGTGTTGTTGGTCGTGGGAGAAGGGTTGGTGCTGCTTCCCGGTGAGGGGGTTGCTTGATCGGAGGAGGTCGCTGATCGTGCCGTCTACTCTGGCGCCTAGCTGCCCCAGGGTGTGGAGGGCTGAGGTGGCCTTGTCGGTGGCTTTGCGGGATAGGAGCGAGACTGCTTGGGCTGCTGTTGTGACTCGGCGCTTGAGTTCTATCGCCATGGGTGTTCTAGGGACTGGTTAGCAATGCGAGTCGAGGGTGAGCTGGCTGTGAGCTGAAGCTTACTTGGTGATGGTCTGGCAGAGGGAGAGAAAGGGTAGAGCAGAGTTGGAGGTGTAGGAGGCTAGCTGTCTAGAATTAAGAGGTGTATGTCTTGGGCTCTCAGAGATAGATCCACGTAGCAGGATACAGTTCTGGACGTGAAGTATGGTGTTTGGAGATGCATGATGATGTTTCTTCTGGTTCGGCTGCTTAGGAGAGCAGATGGCTAGTGAATGCTCTTGTAATGTCAAGGTGTTGGTGAATATTATTCTGGCGTTGCGATACTGATGCTTCTTTTGTTTGCTTTAGGATTGCCATGCCATATCATGTTTGGAAAGAAGAAAAAACACCACCAGAGCTGGGTTATCTAAGATCGCCGTGACATGATTGTTCTAGTTGTCTTATCATACTTACACTTTCAGAGCATCACACAAAGTGACCTGGATGTGACCTTTGTCGCCGGCACTCCAAATGTTCAGAAGCTGCTGGCAGGGGCCAAGACTTAACTTGTTGGCTTAGCTTCTACACCCTTCCACATACTATATAGAATGTGAGACCTACAATGCCACATTCACTAGCAGGCAGGAACCTTTTATTAACTACGCCTTCCAGTCTATGCAGGGCATCTTAGATCATGAATACATGAAGCGCCGCATCCGTGCCTATGGGGCTACAGGGGCCATCCGTGACATTGCCCCTGACGAGGAGTCGCAAAACACATAACTCCGGTATCACCAATGGACTCAAATGTTCCATACAGCCAAGCATGCAGTGTAGCGCAGCAGCTACACGCTATACGCCAGAAGACCTTGTAAAGCACTACCAAAGACGTATTTCTCCCCAATTCCTCAGGACCCTGGCTTGTGCGCAAGTGCAGGGCAGTCAAACCCTGCCTGCCTTCTTCTACAGCTCCCCTTCTTAATACATCATCACTTTCTACACGGACCATATCAAATTACTGCTTTTATAGCCTCCCCTGCCTACGCGCCACAGGGGATCTACTAGGACTAGTTAAGCATAGCTTTTCCATAGGGTATAGACGCAGGGTAGATGCAAGCCTGAAGTATTACACGCTACCTAGGCTTCTATGCTGAGACTTTGGCAGGAAGATGCCTATTCTCAGAATCGCAAGCACATATCATAGCCCAACTTGCATAGACCATTCTATTCCCCTCAAGGTTTGCCTCTTGGCAATACTGCTAGGCAAATTGTAACCGACTATTTATCAAGGCTATTCTGCCTAGAATGAAACTGCATCCATGAAACAGAATTCGACCTCGCTCTCATAATCAAGGCCGTCCCTTCCTATCACGTGACCAGACATAGTAAAGGAGGACGGAACGGATTAAAATAGGATGCAACGGTGTGTACACGTATGTACATGTACCTCGCTTAACCCCTGCTGCCTAGTCAGGTGGTCTGGTCAGTTCACCCATTCTCTTGCAAGCTACGTACACTACACAACTACCTCCCGAATCAGTCCCAAAAAATGTAACTCTCTTGAGCCTCTCTCTGCCTCCCGTCGTGCTTGGTTGCCTTTCTCTTTGCACCTTTTCCTTTTCACCTTCCGGTTTGAGCAAGTAATATTGAATCCCCGCATTCGCACCTACGTCAAGATCTCCAACTCTGATTCGTTACGAAACCCAATGACGCGACGTGAATGGTACCCATGAGGCTATGCATCTGCGTAGTGTCGTTTCTAGACCTGCCCGCTCCCATCTGGAGGCCGTTCGTGACGTCCAGACGTCAGTCCGGCGGCCGCAGCTGACCACCCCGGCCCAATCGAACGGCTCCAGATTGGCGGGAAGAAGGTTGCAGTATTCCCAATCCTGCATCGACAGCTGAGCTATCGAGCCTGAGCGTGCATCCTCTGCCGTGGCTGGGGGCCAGTTACGCCGCCCAACAAGGCAGTAGCCCCTCTCCACCTCACTGATTTACCTGCGCATAAGCATCGTCCTAGAGCATGTCAGCCAGGAAGGATCGTCGACTCGTTGAGGAAGCTCAACGTCGAGATGTGCCAGCAGACCGCGGCACGCGGGGATGGGCGCAGCATTGGACACTAAGGTGAGTGCAACAAGGGTGCCGAGCAGATCTGGGGAGCAACCGGGTTTGGGGTCGTTATCTTATTAATATATCTACGCGGTCCCGAAGCTCTGGTATATTTAGTTGCATCATTTTTAATTAACCCGCATACATTCTTAGGACACCACTGGTGACAATGGCTGTTCTCGCCATCTCGTTGCAAATAGCTCTGTTTGTCGGGTGCATCCTAGCTGGCCCAACTGCTAAGCGAACTCGACAGGCCGTGCAATGCACTACTCGGGCTTTCACTGGCGTCGTCTCTCTCCCAGGGGTCACTGTCAGTATTGAGAAAGCAGACCACGTCCCACGAAATGGAACATACGGCGACCCGAACGACAAGGGCTTTCCTCAAACCATCGACCTTCTGCCCGAGCTCTGCGCCGTGACCGTCAAGGTCACAAACACATCCGACTTGCCGGGAAAGCCCCAGTCGGACTACCGTTTCGGCCTGTTCCTTCCCACTCCTCAAAACTGGAACTCTAGAATCCTCACCGTAGGTAGCGGGTCTTTTGCTGGTGGCATCAACTGGCCCGACATGGGCCAAGGCCCACACTACGGATTTGCGTCAATATCAACAGATAACGGGCACAACTCCAACGGAAGCGACATGTCTTGGGCGACGCCTGCGAGGCTGTATGACTGGGGCTACCGAGCGATGCACGGCTCTGTGCAGGTCGGCAAGCTGCTAACCAGCTACTACTACGGCGCGGACCTCGCTTATTCCTACTACGCCGGCTGCTCGACCGGGGGCAGACAGGGCCTCAGAGAGATCCAGTATAGCCCGGACAGCTTTGATGGCGCTCTCATCGGTTCGGCGGCCTGGGACACCAAGCATCTCATGCCGTGGATTTCCAAAGTCGCGTTTGATGAGCTGAATGGAAACCCAGGCGACATTCTTGGTCTTCAGCAATTCTCGGTTCTTGCTGCCGAGGTCCTGAGCCAGTGCGACCCCCAGGACGGCCTAACCGACAACATCATCAGCCAGCCGGAATCATGCGTATTCAACATCAGCCGCATCGTGTGCTCAGATCCTACTAGGTGTCTCACAGCCGGACAGGCGCAGGCGGCGATGAGAATCTGGGGCGACTACACCGTGTCAGGAAAGCTGGTAAGCCACGGGTTCGGCCTCAGCTCGGAGGACCAGTGGGCTGTCTACTTTGGCGACACAAACACACTGAAAGGTTTCGACTTCAGCTACGAGAGAAACTTCATCTACAATAACACGAACTGGGCGTGGCAGAACTACAACGACCAGGTGGTGGCGGATTCCGAGCGAGTCAACCCCGGCCTGGCAACGGCAGATCACTTCGACATTTCTGGTTACAGGGACCGGTCCGGCAAGAAGAGCGGCAAGATCCTGATGTACCACGGCCTAGCTGACGGGCTTATCTCGCCGAGGACTTCCCTGCAGTACTACAATCAGACCATAGCCGCGATGGGGACAAACTTGGGCGACATTCGAAGCTGGTTCCGCTTCTTCCAGGTGCCCGGCATGCAGCACTGCTTCTTCAGCAACCGGTACAACGCACCGTGGGACTTTGGGGGGTCGAGCCAGGCGACACAGCTGAGGTTGCTCCCAACTCTCGGCGTCGGTCTGCCCGCATTCGGCGATGGATGGTCTGTTCCTGGACATCTGGGCGACCCTGCTTACGACGCTTTGGCGGCCTTGGTCCAGTGGGTGGAGAATGACAAGCCCGTTGACCAAATCATTGCGACGGCATTTAATGCAGATGGGTCGGTGTACAGAACGCGGCCGATCTGTCCTTATCCTCTGAGGGCGAAGTATGGGAGCGGGAATGTCAACAGGGCATCGAGCTGGTCTTGTGCATAGGCACGGTTTGGAACTGACCAGAGGCGCGGACTGTGGTTGCACATGGATGGACATCTTTCGGTTATATTATCTGTTGAATACCTTCGTTTTATTTCTCGTGTTCTCGACTGCAATGGCAGCAGGTAGTGCGGAGCAGAACATATCTCCACACAGATTGACGTATCTTGACATCGCGGACCAATTATTCATCACCCATTACCCCAAGCATTAGAGGAAGCATAATGACTCTCTAGTAAAACGTGTTGCCATCACCCCTCGTCAAACCCTAAGCCCCCGTGACACTCTTTTCTCCCTCGGCTCAGGACCCTGCGGATCTAGATGCCCAGCCCATTCAGGGGTTATCAGCAGGCCCCGTCCAATTCAGCGCCCCCCACGAGCTATCCAGGCCCTGGCACGGCGTACAAGCCACCTTATGATCGCCCGCGACACAGGGGGTGTTCAGCTGCTCGTACCGGTCGCCCCCGCCCCAGCATGCCCTCCCCATCCGCAGGCTCGCCTCGCTGTAGTCCGCCACGTACAGCTGGTAGCACCACCACGCGCCCCCGTCGCCGTCGTCGCGCTCCTCGCACTGGCCCTGGCACCCCGTCTCCAGGCCGAGCGCGTCGCACCGCGGGTCCGCCACCGCCGCGGCCTTCGTGGCGGCGGCGGCGCAGTTGTTGTCGTCGCACGGCAGCGCGTCGGCCGACGTGCCCGCCGCCAGGTCGGTGGCCTGCGGCCGGGCGACGATCCAGGTCGAGGGCACGGTTATGACGGCCGTGGAGACGGAGGTGCTGGGGCCGCTGTCCGAGTAGCTGGTGCGGTACTCGAAGGTGATGTGGGAGATGACCGTCTCGACGACGGTGGCGGGGAGGGCCGTCACGGGGCCTGGGATGAGGGTGGTGGCGGTTATGATGGTGAAGATGGTTACCACCCGAGGGTTTATGAACTGGATCACCGTGGTCGAGCTCTTGGTGGTGGTTGAGATCTTGGTGGTCGTGGTTGGATACGCCGCTGCGACTGTTACCGGGGCTAGAGCAGCGGACTTGGGGGGGCTTGCTGGGATCCCGGCTGCTAGATCGACGGCATGGCCGAGGATTAATGGGATGGGGAGGAGTTTCGTCAACTGCATCCTGATTAGCCTGACTGCAGCGTCGGTTTTGGTGATGGCCCGATGCTTTTCATTGTATTGTACAGGATTACAAGATGCTCCGTTTCGCCAAAGGTAGAGCGGAGGAGAGACGGGAAGGATCTGGTGGAAGTGACCGATTGACCGAGAGGGATATCCGGGTTGTTAAATCCCCACACCATTTCCATACAGTTTCGCAATATCGGCACTTCTAACGTCCTTCCCGCCGTATGGGGGATTACGGTCCGGGCTGCAATATCGGTGAGCAATTTACCCCGGGTGACGAGGCCCACGCATTCTAAAAATACGGCAGTTTACACCACAGAGCCAGCCCTATGATAAATGACGAGTTGGAATTCCATTGTATGTGCCTTTGGTGAATTTCTCATCTGAGGCTGCAGCATTTACTACAACCAATGTGTCACCTAGGTGGGGGGTGTGCACGGTGTGTTGATTGTGGCGATGCCTGGGAGCTTTATTCTGCCACCCCAGTTAGAGTTGCTGCAAAAGGCTAAGATTGAAACCGGGTCGTTATTAGGGGTTCTTTTCTAGACCCCCATGCAAAACCTGCTTGGCTTCTCCTTTTGACTACAACACCCTGCCGATTGAAGCATGAAGCCGTGGAGTAGGACGGACCGTGTGTAAATGCTGGGAGCCAGATGATGATGGCCATCTCGTCGACGCTGATGTTGGGGATAGAAGCAGAAGCTTCCCCTCAACCTGCTATTTCCGGATGCTGATTGAGAGAACATGACCACAAGAGCAAGAACCTGTTCGACCTTATATAGAGCCATGGAGAGAGCCACAATGTCGTCAACAAGGCCCCTTATTTTCCCCTTGCATGTGATGCTTTGTAACTCGCCTGCGAATAGCCCACGTAACACAACTTCGACCCTCTGGCACAGGCCACCATTAATCACCACGAAAACCCTCGCTTCAAAATTAGCAAATTAGACAGCGACAAAGCCACAGGAATAAACATCTCACCAGCCCGCCTGCTGGCATCCCATAGTCTCCCTCCCCTTTCCCCAATCACCCCCCTCACTCCTCCTCACCCGGTGGCCTCCGATGCGGCGGCGGCCTCCTAACAGGCGGCAGCCTAGTGGGCCTAGTCACCCCGCTGACGGGCGGCGGAACCAACGTCCACACCGTCACGGACGACGCAACCTCAGTCGGCGCCATGTCCCACGTGATGACCGTCGTGGCGGTGATGGTCGATGTGACGAAGATGGTGGTGAGGGGTTCGTCGGGGAGGTTGGTCGTTCTTGTTGTTGTTATGGGTCGTGACGTCGTTGGCCTTCTCGTCGTTGTTACTAGTGTCGAGGTTGTGGTTGTTGTTGTTGTTGTTGTCCGCCGGGTGGTTGTCGGCTTGGTTATTTCGGCGGTGGAGGTTGGTGTCGGCTTGCTTGTTGGGAGGTTGCTGGTGATGGTGATGTTGAGCGAGGTTGTTGGGTGTTGGAGAGTGGGTGTGGTCCTCGCTGGGCTGGTGGCTGTCAGCTCGCTGGTTGGTGACTCGCTGGTTGGTTCTGTGGTTGGCGGCAGGGTCTTTATCGGTTTGGTTGTTGTGGGTTCAGGGGTCGTCGGTTCAGGGGTACTGGACGGTTCGGCAGTTGGGGCCTCCCCTCCGTTGCTGGAGTCGCTCACGAGTGAATCGAAGACGTCCTTCGGGATCTTGGCCGCGCTGAGATCGTGCGAGAAGCTACCCTTGCCGTCGTGGTATGCGAAGGCGCTAGTATTGCTCGACGGCGTGGTCACGGCCTCGGAACCCTTGGCCCAGGCAAGCTTGTTGGCCCCGTTGGGGTCCAACGATGCGCCTTGCCACTCGCTGCAGCCGGTGCAGAGCACGTCAAGTTGCCAATGCGTGGCGTTGGTGACCGAGGTCGGCAGGACCTGGTATGTGGCTCCCTCGTAGGCCGCCGGTCGAGAATGTCCACTTGACAGGATGACTGTCAGCGACCTCCGCTCAGCGTAAACGGACCCGGAAGAAGAAAGTCACTTACGTTGCCCATCTCGACGACACAACTGCGCTATCTCCGTTTGGCCAAGCGACCGTGAGCGGGTTATTGGTCATCGAGCCGCCCCAGGCCACCCCAGCCCATCCGGTAGTGGAAACAGGGGCAATGATCTGGAGCAGGATGTCAAAGGGGGCGCTGGAGACGTCGGGAATCGCAATCCTGAGCGTGATGTCGTCCGTGGGCGTGAGGTATTCCGAGAAGCAGACTTGTGTCCCTCCCGGACAGTACTTGGACTGCTGCCTTCTCTCGACGGGGACCCCTCTAGCCAGGGCCCCCACAACGCCCGCGCTGAGCAACGCAATCTCCTTGAGACCCATGGCTGTAATGTCGATCCGGGAAACGGTTCGATGACCTGTGTGCCTAGGCGCGTCTTGGTCGGGAAATTTCCAGGTTTATATGCATCGTGATCAGCGCCATCGCACGCGTCGTCCCGTCTCCTCCCTCCACTCCCCCTCCCCCCACCAGCTCATGCCCTCCGGACCGACCAGCGAGAGCTCGAGGATTGTTAATCGGCCAAGGGTATAGCACTAGTAAGCTTGTTTTGCAGCCTATTATTAGGGATTGATTAAATCCATCACAGATTCAGGGACGATTTTCTGTGAACCACTGGGGAAGTCCGAAGATATGATGAAGTAATGCGGGGAGGGAACCAGATGGGCTGGCTCAATTTAAGGAGCAAAGCGGTTCGTCGCCGCTAGGAGAGGGCAAATATGGATAAAATCGTCGATCGGCGAAACAAACAAATGGTGTAAGCCTTCGAGCCACCATTTATACTACATACGCCATCGCCGACAAACAGCCTGGTTATGCCCTCCACTGCCATGGTCGGCATGATCCGAGATCATTTTCTAAATCTTGGTTCGGACATTTAGGCCATAATTAGAGGCTGTGTTTTTTCCAATCCATCCACCACTGGTTGGACATCTAATTGCTCGAGGTGGAACACTCATCCAGCTTTGCTTCGGTGGAATTACATCCAATTTGCCAAGATAAATGACGGGCAGTCGGGTATGGATGTACGGATTACTGTGTAATGGGTAAGTTTGCCCAGTGGGTCATGTATCCCTGGTCGATTTAGTGCGCGGTTCGATACCTGACAGGGGGTAAAACTTTTGCACGATACCATAGAACCCATCTACCCCTCTTCTCCATCGTAATCGCACCAATCACTGACGACGTTTCATTTTCGATAAACAATTCAGACCGCGTCGCCGTCCGTCCTTAACCAACGTCGATAATGGCGCGTGATCCCTGAAATGCAGAATCCAAGGACTGTCGAAGAACTCGAAAGCCTCTTGCGTGCAGCGGAACAACGCGCGAAGGAGGCGGAGCAGCAAACCCGCCATACGACATTGGACGAGTACATCGAGGCTTGTCATGAGCTTGTTTTTACAAAGTTTGTGGTTGAGACAGACAAGAGTCTCACATCGAAGGGGTCCATCACCAATCCACAACATAAGCTGTGTCCAGCACGTCTGTTGCCCTGGACGGACCTCTTGGAACAACAGAGGACTACATTTGGGGTCCTCTGTTCCAAGTTCCCTGCCCAAATCCAGGCTTTTGAGAGTCGGAATTTTCTGCAGGGCCTGGGCGAGAGAATCTCCAAGAAGAAAGTGACGAATGAGAAGTCTCTAGAGTATTTCCAGCACATCAGCGTAGAGGATCCAGTGAGGCCAATTGTCGACCGCCTTGGGGCTGAGGACGGGGTGAGGAACGAGTTCGACATCGGCAACGGCATTGTCTTTGAAAACCATCCAAATGCCATAAACGACATCGGCGAGGAAGTCGTGGAGCGGCTTGCAGCTCTGCTGCTGCTGCCAAACACGCCAGCCCAGACCCAGCCAGACCTCAACCAGCTCCGACCAGATCAGATCTGTGTCTACAAATACGACGACAGGTCTTTGGCAGGACGGAGGATGGCCTATATTGTTGAGTATAAGGCACCACATAAGCTGACTGCACCGCACCTTTGCTTCGGGCTCCGCCCAATGGACATCTAAAGGAGGTTGTCAATCGAGCTACACGACTGACGGCAGAAGACCTAGAGTCACTGATTCAGTATCACGCAGACAGGTTGGCAGCAGCAGCAGTCACACAAATGTTCCATTACATGATAGAAGGCGGACTCGAGTATAGCCTTCTGACAACAGGGGAGACGGTTGTCTTTCTCAAGATCGATTGGACTGGCTCAAGCATACTCTACTACCACTTGGCTGAGCCTGGCCCAGAGGTACTGGCACATTCAGATACTTCCGCTACTGCACTGCTGTAGGCGAGGTCCTTGCGTTCAGCCTTATGGCTCTTGGTTCGCTAGGAGAAAGGCAAGACCGTGGTCAGGAGGAGCGTCAGTCGGCAATCGGTCCCCAGAACCATCCGACGACGAGGAGTCGTCCTCAACGCAAATGCTGCCAGGTGCCCCGACCCCGAGCCAGCCGAGGAACAGTGGCCAGGGTGGCAGACGCGGCCAGCGGGGCTTAGCCGCGCGGCCGCGCAGAGATGGCAGCAGCCAGGGCTCGCGCTGCCGTAGCAGTCTCGGCAGCCAATACTGCACGCAGAAATGCCTTCTAGGACTGGTAGGAGGAGGTCTGCTTGATGAGAAGTGCCCCAATGTCGCTCTCCACCGAGGCGAGAGCGGTGGCGTCTGTCATCCCGTCGACCATGCCGAATGGCTCCGACTTCTCCGCGAGCAGCTCAGGCGCACACTAGACAGCGGGGTGGTTTGCATCGGGAAGCAAGGGGCCTGGGAAGTCGTATTCCAGGTCACGCTGCTTGCACATGGCTACACCTTTGTCAGCAAAGGCACAGTCCCTATCTTTGTGGAAGACCTTGAGCACGAGGCTGCTGTTTATCATCGGCTCCAGCTTCTGCAAGGCGTCTGCGTCCCCGTCTTCCTCGGCGCGAATGATCTGCGTGATATTTCGCGGGTCTACTATTACGACTTCCGGGTCCGGATTGTGTATATGATGTTTCTCTCGTGGGCCGGGGACAACCTGGACGAGGCCGGAGCCTTGGACGCCATTGGGGGAAACCCGGAGCGGGAAGTCGTCAGGTCTGTGCGCAGGCTGCATGCAATGGAGGTGGTGCACACGGACGTCCGGATGCCAAACACGTTGTGGAGCCGCGAGACTCGTCGGGTCATGATGATCGACTTTGCGCGGGCTGTCTTGATGGATCTTCCCCGGCTCCCCTTGGCTGAGACGGTGTCTAATAAGCGAGCTCGAGTATTACAGGGGACAGAATCTGGCAAAGCTGTAGGTCAGCCGGGCTCCAAAAGTGACTATGACAGGCCTGTGTGGAACGACATTATGGCAGCCAAGTCGGTTTTCCAGTCCTGAAAATTATATGGATTGTACATATGCGTACACGGGAGGGCTTTAATTAATTAGAGGGTGCTTGGTCCTTCTCTTGCCGGGACCCGGTTGCTCCATTGCGTTAGTCGACTCAGCCGCCAGCGAACCCTATCTGCCAGCCCGGATCTCTCCAAGGCTTGGCATGGCTTGGCCGACGTCGTGCTCACTGCGATTTAATAACTACAGCATATCCGGAGCCCGAGGTTTGCATGTCGTAACTTTCCAATTAGACGCATTCGCAGAGGGGAATGGCGTGTGGGGTACGTGCTTGGAAAGGTGTTATATGAGGTAGACCGTAAATGGTGATAATCTGTAGCTTGGGGAGGGGTTGAGAGAGGCAGGATAGAGGAGAAGCAAGGAATCACTTGGGTAAGCATATCCTGGCAAGCCAGGCTTCTCCATCCGTTTGTGTCTGAACTGGGAAAGCGGGGGACGAGACCCCCTTACCTCTTTCCGGTATGGAAAAAACCGATGCTACCAACAGCATCTCATAGATCAAGTAAATAAATGCAAATGCAGGTGCTTCGCGCAAGAGTTGTACTGCCAACTTTGCCACATCTTTCCCGTCCCGTAACCTCTTTAATTCCACAGATCCGCATCTATTCGCCCCTCCTTACTGCACTAGTCTGGATGGTGTGCCGCTGAAGCGGGATTGCAAACCAACAGTCCTTTCGGAATTAGTCTCTCTTCCTCGGAGCTCGGCCTCCGCTAAAAAGGAAACCGGTGAGAAAGCCCTGTGCGTGGTGAAATGATTCTGAGGTTCTTCGGGTCTAAGGAGGTAGGATGGAATAGGCGTACTCCATCCCACTATGGTAGTCGAAACTAACTAGCAGCGTTGATCAACTTGCTTAACAGGCAGGGATCGTTTAGTACCGCAGTAGCCTCAATAGCTCCGTTCGATGCCTCTCTCCGCCCATTTCTTTGTGTGAGCAACCATGTGAATCAAGCAATTCTAGTTCATTGGCTATCTCCCTTCTTGGCCTGGTTGCAGGTCTAAGTGGCTTATCACTTGGCGATGTAACCCCCTCAATAACCCGTGGCGAGACCGACAATTCTGGTTCCTCAGGGGGGAAAGTAGGAAGCCGAAGTTCCTGACACCCAAAGATTGAATCATACCATCTCCGCGAGATTCAGAGACAGATATGCAACTAATAGATATTAATAGACGCATTATCAATATCACATGCCCGCATTTGGCAGTAGAAGCCCAGAAATGGCGGGATTCCATATGCTCTGGTGGAAACCGTGACACTCTCGTCACTCTGAGTAAGGTGTCCCACCTTTCCTTCCAATCAGAAGCCAAGGGGTCGGTTCCTTGCCAAGCTAAAATCTGACTGGATCTTACCACAGTACAGGGTCATCTTTAAATGGCGCACTGTGCTCGACAGTGCGAGGGGAGATGCTGCGAAGGAGTTGGGGAGCCAGCCAATCAATTCCCAGGCTTTCATCTTCCCACCCCTGGCAGGGCACCCAGAGTCGATACCATCCATCAACCTGCTCATCCATCTATTGCTATCTCTCAACACATGGCCTGTTCCAGATCAAGGGGCGAAAAGGGGCTTCCATCGGCTGTCCACGGGATTTCCACGCATTGGCAGCCTGTCACCACCTACTCGACCAACTAATCTGACTCGCAGACCCAGCCATGGATGGATGCCTCCATCTCTGCTCCACATAAACGATTAATAATTGATGGCTTTGCCAAGCTTTGTCAACAGCTTCCTACTGCAACGGCAGTCAGACCCGGTCTTCAAGCGCCGACACCATGCACCCAGTTAACCCGCATTAGTCTAACGCCTAGCTAGTGCTTGTTTTGCTCGGACCCCCTTGTGGTCCTGCCTCTTCCAACGCGAGCTTACCTACCTTGGTATCATTTTCCAATGGTGAGATTCTAATTACGCCTCCTCCCCCGCTCCTCCTCCCAGACCCATCCCATCGGAACCCGGCGAGGCGCGTTCCACAAGATTCGCACGCACGCAGATCATGCCACAAGGTTTCTTTTTTTGTTTTGACTATCTGCAGGGCTGGATCGCTCCTTGGCATTCGAGCTCCTCACCAGGTCCGACATTGCCTGCCTCTACGTTGTATCTACATATATCTACCTAGGTACTGTCACACTAGCTCCCAACCGGCCCCTCCCCACCCACACCTCACCACCCATGTCCTTGCCCTCACCGGAATCACGCACGGCCCAGAACGTTGGCTTCGTAGACAGTAGTAGTCTTCCCCGTGTTGCTGTTCTCAATCTAGTGTTATGCGCCAGCCAGGGGGCGGAGAGGCGTCAGCTCAATCTAACAAACAACGAACTCCTTCCCCCCCCCCTTTTCCCCGGTAACTGTCAAGGTTGTCTTTTCGTGTTGGGGACCGGGGGCTGGAGGAGACAGGGGGCGGGGGGGGTAGGGGAGGGGGAGGGGGGAGAGACATACCTCGTACCGAGGGTTATCCGGGCTCGCCTGGACGTTGCGCTCGGCTTGGACTCCGGGCTCCGTCAGCACTGACTTGATGACGCCGGTTGACTCGGGAGTGTTCGAGTCGGGGCCTGGGGAGGGGAGGTTAGTCCGCTCGTATGCTAGAGAGGGGAGGGGAGCGGGGTTGGGACGGCTTTGGAAGGGCCCGGGAGAGGGGGCGAGGGGGGAGACTTGCCGCCGACGGGCTTGTAAGTCACCGTCTGTCCTGGTTTGAACTGAGGCATGGTGATGGTGTCTTTCGAGGGGCAATGTTTAAGAAATGCTCTCAATATCTGGGCTTCTGGACAAGTGTATGTCTGTTTGTTGACAACCCAGGTCTGAGACACAAGAGCTGGAGGCTTGTTATATACCCGTCTTCCACAGTTTCTAGACCGTGTAAAGCTTGAACTCTCTTCCTATCCAAGACGCGGTCGTGACGAGGCAGAATATCCATGACGCATCCATACGCATTTCCGCATGGTGACAACCTACGGACTCGCTCCAATGATGCGAAGGTGACAGACCCCTTTTCTTTGCCATGGGATTTCCCGATTCTCGATCCGCAATAGGACCGGTTCTGAACAAAATGGCATACAGGTGCCAAAAATAAGCCTCTCGAATATGTTGAAATCTATCCTGGAAGCGTGACGTATTTGCTGCTTAACTAATACCAAGCCTTCGCCGCTGTGGCTATAGTTAGGGAAGGGCAAAACACTTTATTTACTGACCGAGGTCTAGAATCGACTCATACAGGTCTGTTGATTTCGAAGCGTGAGCCCCTGAGCATTATATTAAAGGAGGTTTATCCAAGCATCCTCTCCCCACAAAGTTGAAAGTGAAAGGTGTAAAGTGTAATCATAACATCGTAATCATCGTTTAGAGAACCAGTCCTATCGTATCATCCATCGGGACCCTCGTTTCGCCTTGTTTCGCTGCTCCAAGAGCACCGAGAAGCCCACCTCGGCTGCGGCCCACCACGCTCCTTGAAAAAGTCTGAAATATCCTTTTCGAGTTCTCGCAAAATCTCATCACATTCAAGAGATGAAGATAAAATGGAAATGAGAAGGCATAGGGGGGAAAAATAAGGGGTGCGGAAAAACGGAAGACCAAAGACAAAAATTGCCGCTCAAGACCGTGAGGTCAACGAATGTAATTATCACCTCCCAAAGCAAAGATCCGCACCCCAACAGAGAAAGACAACTTTTTCGTTTTATTTTTGTTTTCGCTTTTCCAAGTCAATATAAAACAAAGAAAAAAGTTGGAACTAGGGTTTCGAGGAGGCCTTTCGTATCGCCTCCCCGTCTTAACAGTGTCCACCGACCGGAGCAGCGACCCCGCCAGGCGGCGAGGGCAAGCCGCCGCCAAACGCCCCGACGGCGCGCATGTCGCGGAGCACCCACCCCGCCCGCGCGGCGGCGGGGTGCCCGACGTCCATCCCGGCGAGCTGTAGGACGGCCTGGGAGAGGGGGGGGCATTGGTTGGGTGGTGGTGGTGGGACCAGCCCGCATAGGTCGTCGCCGGCGGCAGCGTCTCCGGAGGCGGTGGTGCTGATGCTGCTTCTTCTTGCGCTGGTGTCGGATGACGACGGTGATGATGAAAAGTACGACGACGATGATGACGACGAGAACGACGCAGCGGGCGACGGGGCGAATGCGTTCGCCGCCTCGGCCGGGCCGGGGCCCGGGGCCTCGAGGGTGAGGTGCATGAGCCCCGCGGCGGAGACGAAGTAGGGGATCAGGCAGGGGGTGCGGCGGAGGGTGAAGAGGCGGGAGTAGGATTGCGTCAGGGAGAGGATGGCCTGCGCGGCCTCGGCACAAATGGTGCGTGGGGATGGGCACGAGGTGGCGTCATCATCGTGTTGTTGGAGGTGGACGAACGGTCGGAAGAGGGCGAGAAGGCACAGGTGGAAGTATATGCTGTGGTTGGGAAAGGGGTGGTCAGCTGACGTCTTATTTCCCGCGGGCCTGAATATCAAGACCCACGGGAAGGGAGCATATTTAATTAGCCACTCACTGGACGAAGAGGACATACGGCGTCGGCTTGCCGCTGTCTTTCAGAGTCTCGGAGACGGACGCGTACCAGCTCAGGCACTTCTGGTACACGCGGGGAAGCTCGTTAGTTTTCTGGCTCTCGGACCCGTGGATCCGGTAGAGCAGGGAGTAGACTAGTTCAGTCAGGCCGAAGATGAAGTTGCCGGGGGACTGCGATTCTGGTACTCGCTGGACTATTCCTTCGAGTGTCTCGATTGCTACCAGGGGGATTCAATGTTAATACGAAATGGCCGGAGTATCCCGAGACATGAAAGGTAGGGTAAGAGCATGCCTTTTTCGAACCGCGGGGCAGTTTCGGGTTGCTGGATTATGGACCGCTGTTGGTACATCTGTCCGTCGTGCAGCGGATAGGTTGAGGAGGTCGAGAGGTGGTTCGTGACAATATGGATCATTCTGCGGCGTCTATTAGATTCATGGGCCAGAGAATAGGGTGAGTATGGTATGGTAGCTTACCGAGACAAAGACAGAACCCCCGATAACGTGATAGCTCGCGCCGTATAGTAGTCCTTCTCTCTGCCCTCGGGGCCGGCATCTTCTGGATTCATGGCTGCAATGCCGTCTAGGGCCCCCAGAACGAGAGATTCGGCCTGGGCCTCTCGCCCGCAGCACATCTCTCGTAGGGCAAGTAGTCCTAGAGCCTGTATGCTCGGCAGAGTGCTCGCTGGTCCCTCCGCAGCCAGAATGCTCGTCGACTCGTGGAAAAACCGCTCGCTCCACGACGACGATTCCGCGAACCGAGTCACTTCATCATTCGCCAGGTGCAGGGATGCAAGCGACATGATGGCGCTGACCAACGCCGGTGAGCAATAGTCACGACTACCGTCGGTGTAGTCCCTCAGGAAGAGGTGTTGGCAGACCATGGAGAAGGGCACGACCTCCCAGGCGAAAAACAGCTCTATGAGTCGGTTCGCGGAGGGAACATTGTGCGGCGCCTGCGTCCAGCTGGTGTTGTCTGCGCCTTCGGAGGCATAACTGTTAGACCGGCTGGTCTGGGAGAGGTTTGCAGTCGGGCTTGGCGCGTATGTAGAGGAGAAGTCGGAGACGGCGGGGCAGGACTCGATCGAGGGGGGGTACCAGTCGCAGGAGTACGCATTGGGATTGTTAAGTTGGAAATTTGCCGGGAAGGGTTGCGTCTCTGTTGCAATAGGCAGGATAGGTCTGCCCGGTGGCGGGCAAGTCGAGGCCCAGGCCTCGGTGGCAGGATGGTCATCGATGGCTCGTGGAGTGTTCGGCTCCGTCAGAGGGCTTGGATGGTCGAGAGGGTCGAGAGGGTCGAGATGATCGTCGAGGTCAATGCTGATGTCCTGTGTATTGTCTACCGTTCCCCCACCTGTTAGATTGTGAATCGCCTCGCGCTGGGAGTCGGTCAGACTCCAAGCGATGCTCTCGACACCCTCGCCAGCGCGGAGCCTTTGCAGGATGGCATGCTGGCTGGGGGTGAGTATGGCCGTCAGCACCGTTTGAGTGTCCTGGTTCTGGCGTTTCAGCCTCTTCAACTCGGACCTCAGGTGTTCCTTCGTCTGCCATTCTCTATCTTCGTAATGGCACTTCTCCCGCCGGGACTTGCACCTCGAACAAGGAAGATCCCCGTCGCACTGGGATTGGTCAGTCAGCGCGACACGCAAGGTTGGCCGCCGGGAGCAGGAGGAGCCACAGGGGGATGAAATACTTTTGTTCTTTTCTTCCGACACGTAGTACAGGCATTGAGAGTCAGGGACCGTCTTGGCATGGATGCTAGGTTGCGTGTGTTGACCCGATCAACAGAGAGTCGAGGAAGGGAATGCACTGAATAATCGACGTTTTAGGTCGCCGGGTTTGAGCTGCACAGAGATAGATATATGGTGGAAAGGTGTGTTTGTGCTCCGCATAGATGGATGCACGCACATCGTGGGTTATTTCAACAAAATAGCAACTGCAAGTCGGAGACACTGCAACCGCATCGCCTGCAATCTAATTGAGGGTGGCGGGCTCATGACGTGTCAACCCTGCGAAGCCCCCACCCACATGCGTGACTGCGTCATGGTTATCATCAGAGGCTAGCTTCGAGTCTAGATTGCCCATTGACCAGTGCCATTGGGTCGTACCACACGCACGCAGTTGTGTAGATCCTGGCGGCCCTGGACAGGGGACCAAGTTCGGAAAGAGGGGTGGCCAGGTGTCAGGGCAATCGAGCGTGCGTGGGTGCGAGACACGGTCATGGACAGTATTTCTTCTAGCCATTTTCACTGTCCACGCCGTCGCAGGTTCTCCAATTTCAGCCTCCATAAAGCCACTCTCCATGACTTGCTATTGGTTCGTGGCTCTATTTAGATACACTACCATAGTCGGGTGCACTGGCGAAATGCACCATCCATGAAAGCAGACTAGCTCGTGCATGGAAATAAGGTGTGCGAAGGTTTATCTGATATTTGCATACCTACTGTACCCAGCATTGGATGGACCATGGATGATACCTATGGCAATGTGCCGTGCAAGCGGTTTGAATCGGGTTTTGATTGCCGTGCACCCGCCTGATGATCACATGATGGATTTCTGTTTATACCGATTCGCAAGACAAGCAAATTACAATGTATAGCACCAATGGAAAAGTGGCTCTCACGTCCCTCAACTGGGAAATCTGTTGCTCCCTCCGAGTCCCGTGCCGACGGCTTACTCAGTATGAGGGGAGGCTGTGAAGTGAGAGCACAATAGTTTGCGCCGCTTCATCCGAGATGTCGCCTAGGTACCTATCTTTCCTCCAGAATCCGGGGGACTGGTTTACCGGCGTAGCGAGGTCGTATTAGAGGTGAATCCACACTGACGTAGTACGTGTTTTCACTACTCGTGATAGGCCGAATCGATTAAGCGACCGGTAGTTTCGTACATAGTCGGGCTTGGTTGTACAGGGGATCAGAATTCTAGGCGGGAGACGAACCCACATTCATGTATACCATCGCAATCCGACGGCATCGACTGCCGTTCGTGCAAGTTGGCAAACCTTGGAAGATACCTCAGTATCGGCATCGCCGATGGAAGTTCGGGACAGCACAGCTAAGGATCCATCGCAGCAAGCAGGCAACTTGACCACTTCATTCTGTTTCTGTGTAAGATGCTATCACTATTGAAGCGGGGTAGGAATCGGTGTAGGCCATACAAGTCGAATGCATATGACGATAGAAGATGTGGCACACAGTGTATTCCGCATTCTTGATGCTGATAACGCAATATACTCTACATCTCCCTGTTTCAATCGAGCAACTGCAAATTTTGATGGAGAAACTCCTTCCATGGTGCATGGTTGACAGAGATTATCTAGAATATAAATTACACACTTCGACGGCCCAATGGCTGCTATGTCTGTTTTGTATGTACAATACATATTGTTTCGTGATAAGCTGGCGAACATGGTGTGGAAAGAGGTAGCTGAGGCGCTCGGGAATTTCGGTGATAAGTCGGGACTCACCACCTACGTTACCGGGTATTTGCAAGTTACAGGCATAGCACCGCTCCACGGCCTGCAATGTAACCTGGAAGATAACAGGCCGCTTGAGGCAACGACCAACGCCTGCGGCCTCTGCTTCTTGAAGTTGAGGTCCCGGCTCGTGCTTGTGAGTCAGACCTCGCCCCTCGGCAGCGAGCACTACCCAAACCTCTTGCTAGAGAGCCGTGGCGGCAGTCAGGACCGACGTCCCTGACATAGACGTCCCGTCCTGGAGGCGAGCCGCACGGTTACAGACAGTCCGAGAGTGTGGGGAGGTGGGTTTGGGCAGCGCTGATGAGGGGCACAGGTCGCTTGCATTTTAGAGCACAAGTGATAACGCCCCCCCAGCTAAGAACCTATTACCACAATATTATTCTGTTAAACGATGCATCTGAACCTCTTACTCCGGCGCAATGGCTGTATCCCAATACCTCCCCTTGAAGCTGCGACGGCTGCAGCCTGACTCGAACCTGTCCACTCTCAGGCAACGCCCTGCGTGCATCGCTGTATACGTCTTCCATGCTGATCGGGCAGATAGAAAGTGCATCCCAAGCCAAGCTAGTTTGCCGAGGGCCTGCCCTTGCCCGCAAGGCGAACCCGAAGCCCAGCCGACAAGCTCGGGCAGGTCAGCGGTGGCCCAGCCACTGCCAAGTTGACGGTGTCCCGGCTCCCTGCCCGCTCGATCCCAGCTCCGAGACCGCAGCGTCTCGGCCCAACCGCGACATCCCATAATACTTCAGCAATGCACGCAGTCTGTTCCGTCTTCAGCCGTCGTTCAGCCCCCTGTCCGCCCGCCCCAGAGATCCCGAGTCCCAATATTCACCCATTATGATACCCGCGGGCCTGCCATCCCGCAAGAGCAAAGCAAGAGCAACTCCCCCCCTTAAGCCAATTAACCCTACCTCCGATCCAACCCCTCCCCATACTGCCCATCACCACCACCCCTCACCCGCGGCGGCGACCTCCCCGGCCCACCGCCACCACCACCGCTGATGACGCTCTCGTCCGACTGCTCAAAGTAGTCGACACCCCGGGGGTGCGCGCCGGCGGGCTTCTTCGGGCCCTGCCGCTGCTGGTAGTGCGGCGGCGGGGGCGGCCGGCCACGGATGACGTCGGCGTCGTCGTCGTAGTCGGACAGCTCGTGGTCCAGGGCGTCTTCGCGGCGGTCGAGGCGGCGGCGGCGGAAGTGGAGGTAGACGAGGACGATGACGGTTACGAGGGCGAAGAGGGCGCTTTGGGAGGGGGTTGCGGTGTTAGCTTTGGGAGGGGGGAGGAGGGAATGGTTTTATGCAGGCACTGACCCAATGCCGACGACGATGGCGATGGTGAGTTTCGAGGAGGCGGCGGGCTTCTCGCAGGTGTTGGTGTTGGCGTTATTGACGCAGTCTTCTCGCGCGAGGATGGAGCGGAGCCAGGGAGACGCGTCCATTTGTCAGAGGTGTCGCGCAAACGCGACTTGGACGGCCTTGCGCAGGGTGGGAAGAGCTGGGCGGGCGCCTTTTTACCAGCCGCCTGCAGGGTCTGATGTCAATCGTATGTTGGGGAGTCGCAGGCCGTTGGAGTGGGATAAATAAGGTTGAGCATGTGTGTCGTCCGGGGAACTTGGCGGTGCCTTGCCGATCTTGCTTTCTTGGCAGGGGCCACGAAATGACCGTTTCCAGTGTAATCCAACCCCTGAAACATGAAGCTAGCGCGAAACGGATCCGCAGGTACGGAGCAGACGACTGTCGATACCTACAGAATAGCAATCGATCCCTCTCCACATTGCCAATGCAAACATTTTCAACGCGAGGCAACACAGAATGCAATTACCTCGATTCTGACTCTTCCCATTGGCCTCACTTTCTTCGTCCTCGTGGTTTATTAGGGTGCTTCTGCAGATGTTGGTGTCGCAGGTACTGGTACCTTAAATTATTTGCTTCCCGGTCACGCAATTCAATGGTGGTAAAGCGCCCGTGCTGGTTGCTAAAGCAGAGCACGGTCCATCTCCTGTTCTAGAAATGTGTTGAATACCTACCACCATACAGGAGAACGGGGTTCCTTCGGCAGTATGCCTAAAGCATGTTAGGAGCCTATCGAGGCAACAGCTCTCGAAGTTATCTCAGGCTAATGCAGAATCTATTTTGGAAAGAGCATCCAAGTATCACATATTTTTGCTGGAAAACAGGCTGTTACGCATCCGAAAAGGCCATTTACAGGTATTCAACAGGCAGTCTAACTAGCTGTTAAATAGCTTCATATTGAAACGGATCTCTCGAACATGTACTCTGAAAGACTATGGTAGGCTTTTGATATTTCGGGCAGTAGGTTTTGCATAAAATGCAAATCACAAGCATGCATATATCGCAGCCCTGCCGAAGAACCCCCTTGGATCAACCATGGCTCAAGATTGTGTCCCAACTAACAGCGCTCTACATAGGTCCAGAACACAATGTTCCCCATGATTAGACAGGGTAATTCTACCTATAACTGTAGGATCCCCCAAGTATTCTCCCCTTTCAAGTCTTCGAGTCATATCTTTCTTCCTCGTCAAAAACCAGCTACCGACAACCAGCTATCAGACAACCAGCTACCAGACAACCAGTTACCAGACAACCAGCTACCAGAAAACCAGTTACCAGACAACCAGTTACCAGACAACCAGCTACCAGAAAACCAGCTACCAGACAACCAGTTACCAGACACCTATCTTTGACAAGTCAAGAGATCTGGGTGAGTCAGCCACATTCCTCCCCTTTCTCCCTCTTCCACCTCCTTCCCTTCCACCTCCTCTACTCCCTCCCCCCTTCTTCTTCTCGCTAACCAGGCCCTAGCCCGTTCACCATGGTCGCTATCAAACCCCTGGCCTACGCATCCCTCCTGGTTCTCGCCTCTGTGATCAGCCAGACTCTAGCTACTCCCCTGGCTGCCCTAAGCTCTAAGGCGCAATCAGTCACCTACCCCCGGGACGAAGCGAGTGGCCTCTTCATCCTTGACCACTACGCCATACCTGAGGGTAACATCACCATCTATGGAGACGACCCTAATGCCGTCCCTGCCGCTCTCCCAGCCAACGACCCTGCCGCTGTCCAGCGCCGCTGCGGAAGCAATCAAGTGTTTCGGCGATCACCAAGCACCTGCGAATATCTGTCGTGTCATTATCACACAATTCATGGCATACCCTCGCCCTGACAGCCTCCGTCCTAGAAGCCCACGCTCTGTTTGCGTGGTCAGTAGCACTAATGCTACATGCAGATGCTGTACTAGCTGGGCTAAGGATGTGAATAACCTTAAGAGGGGATATTTATTACCTGCTATAGAGAAGATACATCGCCTTTGTTATGTAGAAGGAGGTTCGTTTGGTTATGTGTCAGGCAAGTCGTATGATACAAATCTCAATGGGGTATGCACCACGCAGTGTCTCTCAGACAGGCCTGATGGGCGTAAGGACTAAGGATAGGCAACATTGCGAATCTGTTTAAGGAGGCTATTTGCTACAGTATAGATGAGGTCAGCTTTGGGGAGGGAAGTGAAAAGGATTTGACATAGGATAGGCAATGGCTTATGAGGTCTACGATTGTTCCCGGGACCTTATCGACGAATTTCCAGACCTGTCCAATGGACTCCAATAGTCTAATCCTATCCCCTTCTTGGCCCAAGAGCGCGCACCCCACCAGGCATGCACCGAACCCATGACCTTGGCGACAGGGTTCCTTCCGCTTCACTCGTCCTGGCCCTGCCCGGCCGTCTCGGTGTTCACCTCCTGCGCCTTACTCTCTAGCGCCCCCGGCTCGGTGACATCGACACCAAGCCTCATCGCCTCGACGATCTCCGCCGCAGGCCCCGTGAACCATTTGCGCGCCCAGAAAATCCACGTCCCGCCGGCGCCGATGGCTATGATCCCCACGGCGACGACAGTGTAATTGAGCGTCTGATCCGTCACCGGGTCAGCGGTGGGCAAGCAGAAGACGACAGAGATACACGCGATCCACGCGCACGCCACGGCGGCGACAGGGCGCGACGCCTGGCCGAGGTCAAAGGGCCCCTTCATGGCGACGAAGGAGCGGTGCCAGACGAGGCCGATGAGGATGGGCAGGCCGTAGCTAATGTACAGGCCGATGGTGGCGATGGACGTGGCGGCCGCGAAGGCCACTGACGAGCCTAGCGACGGCAGCGCCAGGATGAAGGCCAGCAGCGCCGCCAGCCAGACGGCGCGGATGGGCGAGCGGAAGCGCGCGTCCACGCCCTGGAAGAAGGGGTGGATGCCGCCGTCGCGCGCGAAGGCGAACATCATCCGGCTGTTGCTCGTCATGCTGAAGAGGCCGCAGTGCCAGACGCAGACTGCGGACGGGGTTAGCGGGAACGACGTGGTGCAAGCTTGGGGGAGATGGATGACTGGCCGTTCCCCACTGCCCTGTCGGATGCGAACCCTCGGCAAGATGGTTTAGGGGTGGGTAAGTGACTCACTTATGATCAGGGAAAACATCACCAACGCCCCGTCCTCCCCGGCGACGTCCACGAGGATCTGCAGCACCGGCTGCTGGTACTTGCTGGTCAGCGTCGCCTCGAAGTCCTGGATCGAGAACAGGAATGCCATAAGCACGAAGAAGCCGAACAGGGCCGAGAAGCCCACGCTAGAGACGACGCCGATAGGGGCGCTCCACGCCGCCCTTCTGGTCTCCTCGCTCAAGTGGGCTGAAGCCTGTTGGAGGTGTCACCAAAGTCAGTTAGCCGACTACTATTGCTGTAGTTGGATATAAAGTAACTTGCATCAAACCCAGTCAGGGTATACTGCGCGACGAGCGCGCCACACAAGGCGAGGTAAGCCGGGCTAGCCCGGGCAGACCAGCCCTCGGCGCCGTCGACCCCCGTGCCGTCGTTGAATTTGCCAAAGACGAAGGAGGCGGGCTGGTGGGTGGGCGCTTTGGCGAGGACGGCGATGCAGAGGCACACGACGCCGGCCGAGTGCAGGATGATGGATGAGTTGTTCAGGTACTTGAGCAGGTGCACGCCGAACGTGTTGACGATGCCGTGCGAGACGAGGAGCGCGGCGTAGATGCCGATGGTCTTGGGCGGGGTGGGCTCGTAGTCCGGGTTCTTGACCGTCGCCACCGTCGCGATCAGGTTGGCCAGGCCGAACGTGATGCCTGTCGTTACTGCAACATTTGGGGAGGTCAACTTTCTCTCTCCCCGCCGAGGCGCGCGACGGGACGGGTTGGTGTACTTGGCCAAGGAGGTTGAACCACCCCGTTATCCAGGCGGCGAGCGCCGAGTAGCGCGGCGGTGCCATCAGCGCGGCCCAGAAGTATGGACCTCCGCTGGTAGGGATCGCTGACACGATCTCGGCCATAGCTGTTGCGACGAGGATAGTGAAGAAGGAGACGACAATCCAGCCGATAGACATGACTGAGGAGGAGCCGTCAGTACGTGGCTTTCGCCCGGAAAGAGACCGAAGCTAGACCGGCCCATGCGTACCGGCTGGCCCTCCCGTATTCAACCCGAAGGAGAAAAGGGTGGTAAGGCCGGTGATGACGGACTAGGAGCGGCCCACCGGTCAGAGGCGGAGACTCGGGCATCACGGGGGAATGTAGGGACCAACAATGATGGAAAAGGAGACGCCGAAGTTGTGCGCCAGGCCCCAGTCCCGCTTCAACTCTTGCTTATACCCAAACTGCGCCAACCGCCTCTCGTCCTGCTCCTGGGCGGTGTTGGAGGGTCTACGTTCGCTCGCTGCCTCCTCCATTTTGCCGGCAGTCGGTCCAAGTCGGTATGTTGAGGGAATCTTCTCTGTGACGCCCTTCGGTAGGAAGAAGGACATTTATAATCCAGGAAATATGGACAGGCGTGAGGGGTTCGGCGTTGAAGAGGGAAGTCTAAACTACCGTCTTACATCACAGTGCAGCACCAAGATAACTAGGGTAGCATTTGAAGATTGGCCCCTGGCCTATTATTGGGCAGCTCCTCCGGGGAGCACAAGTCGCTCATCCGTTTCGGTGCAACTTCCCATTCCCTGGCACGGGATCATCGTCGTGTCTAATGTTTCCCCATTTTCCAACCCCACCAACCCGATTCTCGGGTCATGTGGTTGATATTTCCACCTTACGAGATAAGTTGGTGTCCTTGAGTCGATCCACCTCGGCCTTGTAAGAATTGCCTTCCCGCAGTTTCCTTGCAATCAGGTCTTTTCGAACTGGATCGTCATCCATGAAAGCCTTCACACGCTCCCCCAGATTGATCCCTTGGTAGCATTTCCAGTTGATATACCGAAACGCAAACCAGTCCATATCAGTTGGTTTTTCAAGGCATTGGCAACGAGGAACCCGCTGTCCACTTTCGCCTCCACCCACTCGTCTGGCAGCAGCTCATTCCCGTATCTCTCGCGCTGTCGGGTCCTCACAATGGCCTGGAACTGATCGAAGAGCTCCAGATAGTCCTGGTAGGCGAAATTATAAGCCAGCTTTGTAGTGTCGGGTTTTCCGAGCCACAATGGATGATTGAAGAACTGGCGAGGCACCACACGACTCCATTCCCAATCTAGGAGAGAGACGACCTCCATGTCTTCGCTTAATTACAATCAAGTTGAAAGGCTCCAGATCACCATGGACCAAGAAAAATGGGCCTTGATCAAGGCGGTGATCTAGCCATTTCTCAGCGGCGTACTGATGGAAGATGTGGAGGTGATAGAGTGCCGCCCCGACTTCGTCTTCAAAGACGCTGCTCCGGCCCTCTGCAAAGGCGTTGTCTGCGATATCTAGTAGCATTGCCACGTAGTTATTAGCTGATGTTAACAGGGGGTCGTGGTCGTCGTGGTTGGTGTGGTCATCGTCGTTGATGATACACTGACGCCCCAACTGAAGTGAAGACTGAAGTGAAGACTGAAGTGAATGTATGGAGAACCTCACTTTGGTCCACCCTATATATACCCCAATACCAAAGCACCTTCCATAGGCACTTCGTGATGACTCCGCTTGTCCACCGGGACATTTGGCGTAACGGGTGTTCTTACGGAGTAAAAATCACTTGCGCAACTGCGAAAGTGGTTTTTCGTACCCGATGACCTGTCTTCGACTCGGCTCATCGGCAAGCTTTTTGCTAGATTTCCACCCATGATCTTTTGTTTTTCTTACTCTTTACATCCTTTTACATTTTTCTACATTTTTCTACATTTTTCCCACTGGCTTAATTATTTTTGCTGAGTCGGGCGGGCAGTTACTGTGACGCATACATCTTCGGGATTGGACTAGTCGTCTTTTCCGCTACCAAACTACCAAATTAATCAACAGATAGCATGTCAGCGTAGTGTGCCGGATGCATGAGATAGAATTTAGTCATACTGCATCGTAGCAATCTCGTTCTCAAGTTTATTCTTTCCTCCAAACGCTAGGCAGGGTGCCAGGGGCACGCGGATTACCCACTTCTCACTGTCAAACTTGACGAAATAGCACCTGTTGTAGCTGCCGCGGGCAGGCTTCTCGAAGTACTTGCAAGGTTCCTGGTAGTTAGATGCGCGACTGCACGATGGGTCTCTCAGCTGCTGTGGGCTATGAGAACTGATTGACATTTTAATTCTAGCCCTGATAGTGTTGCCGGCGAGTTTGATGTCGTAATTAAATCGGGGTCCCCGAACTTCAAGTGTTCTTGGCTGGAGCAGCATCCAGCCAACGAAAACAATGAAAGTCAAGCTCCAGAAGCTTCAGGGAATGTTCCCATTCCCCAGAAGAGGGCCTAGGATGGCACGTTTGTTTGACGGCGGTCAGTTAATGGCACAAGCGCTCCCTCGAGAGTGGCGACGAGGAGAGACGGGCCGTTCCGGTGCACACCCAGATAGGGGACGACCCCAGGTAATTAGGACACCCCGCGCCTGCCCAAAAGCGCGGTCAGAGCGCTTTTCCTCCCCAGCTACCTACAGATACCTACTTGCGGGTTGCCAGGGCAGGAAACCAGTGACGAAGCTAGGAAACAAGCCAGGAAACCGGCCAGGAACAACAGTGGAAATCGCTCACGACAGCCTCAACCTGCGAGCTCGCATCTCAGAGCACGAACCCTTTTTGCATATCTATTTCTCTCGTTTCCATGGACCCGAACAACGGTTCAGCGCGTCTCCAACGCGGTCACTTTATTTTGATATTTTCTTTGCTCGCGCACACTGCCGCGCCATTCCACGATTGTCCGACACCCGAATGTTCCACCTGTCTCCCTGCAAAAGTGCACGATGCGCCAGGCTTGGGCTTTGATCTCACGACCTCATACGGGTCAGTGTCAAATATATCATGACCGTTGCACTTCCCGGCATACCCTAAACCTCGTCTAGCACCGCTGCAGCTTGGCTGTATGATGGCACTACGCTGGACCTTGCCAAGGTTTCTGGTGGTCCCGAATACCAAAAGCTGATGGTTCGATTATCCCGTTCTCCACCACCGGATCCGCCAAGTGCGTATCAACGGTTCTTGCGATGGACGAATAAGAAGCTCGGCCGTCCTGCGACTCCTGATGTAGGCGTGCTTAGCCACTTGGTTAGGGGCCTCCATCAAAGCAGCCTTGTCAACCCTCCCAGACTCAGTTCCAGTGGACCACGTTGCCGTAACGTCCCACTCGATACCTGCACTGACGCAGGAAGATTTAAATGATGCAATCGAGCACGCTGGTCTGGACTCTTGGCTTACGCTTCCTATGCCATACCCGCAGAGACTCGTCGAGTCTAGAGCTGCATTTGCGGGAAGTGGGTATGGCCTTTGTCAAAACTACAAAGACCTATACCGCTGCGAAGAAGAGTACGAGAGTATGGCGTGGGAAACTGTCTACTTCGTATTGTAGGTGCCTTCTTACAATTTGTCTGCCACCCTCAGTCCTGCCTGCATCTTTGCTTATATTCTCTCTGCCCTCTTAGCTTCTCGCGCCACGCGCTGTATGCAAGCCTGGACACATTTCAAGCTGCATTCGGCCTGGACCCCCTCTCCGAGCCACATGTGCTAGATTTTGAGTCCGGCTTTAGCAACCTACCAACCTTCGCTTCGCCATCCGCCTTCTGGTCGCATGTTCGCGACCAGTTAATGATCCTCCCAAGCAAAAGTCCGAGGCGAATCACCAAGCTTCTCCTGGGAGGCGAGAATGCCACAGATCCGGACTTCATTGCCACGCTGAGAGATGCACTTGGAGCACCCGCGTCTCTCTCAGATGACGGCATCCCGGACCCCACATTTGCGGCGGCCAGAGGGGCCGCATTGTACGCAAGGTGGCGCCAAGAAGCGCCCTGGGATTGCGTCGAGGATGACGAATGCGACACCAAGAGAGAGCGAGAGAGGGGGGAAAAGAGTGGCGACGCGTCCAAGAGAGTCGAGTTACGATAGGCGCTGTTGGTTCCATCATCTCCATTGGAAGAGTTAAAGTTGATTTATTGCTTCTGCGGCCAACCCTTGAATTAAGACTTTAAAACGAGATATCCAGAATATATCCACGAAAGTATCTATGTGTAGAATTAACAGGCTAAGCTCCACAACTTCACAAACCCCCTAACAATCTCCACCCCCTCACGCCAACTCGCGCACTTCGCCATCGCCCCTCGTGGCAGGCAACTCGGAGTAATGGCCACCTTGGGGCGGCGCATACTGCTGATATTGCTGCTGCTGCTGCGGCTGCCCTTGTGGCTGGTACGCCTGGTACTGCTGCTGCTGCTGCTGCTGCGGATCCTGATACCCGCCCGGCTGGAACGGCACAGGCGGTGTTCCGCCCTGCGCATACTGCTGCTGCGGCTGCTGCTGGAAGCCGGCGTCGTACGTCGGAGCGGGGCTGACCCCGCCCTGGAGCGACTGCGGCGGCGGGCTGCCGGGCGGGCTGCCCATGTACCCGGCCTGCTGTTGCTGCTGCTGGTCGGGGGTGACGGCGTAGGCGCCGTAGTACGGCGGCTTGGCCATGCTGGCGCGCGGGTCGAAGGGCGGGGGTGTCGGGCCGCCACTGGGGGCGTACATCATCTGCTGCGGGGGGGCGCCGTCGGGGCCGCCCTGGGGCGGCTGGGGGGGCATCGCGGCGGCCATCTGCGGCGCGGGGCCGTTCGGCGGGGGCTGACCGATGTTGTTGTTCCTGTCCTGCCTCTTCTTGTAGATGACGATGAAGGCGATGAGGCCGGCGATGAGGGCGAGGCCGCCTGTGCGGGATGGGGTTAGTAAGGTGACGTGGAGGGAGAAGAAGAAGAAGAGGGGGAAAACTCGTACCTACGCCGCCCACGACGCCACCGACGATGGCGCCGACGGGGGTGCCGGAGCCGCCTGTCTTGCTGGTTGTGGTGCTGCTGGATGATGATGACGAGGACGAAGACGAGGAAGAGGACGAGGAAAAAGAGGTGATTGTTGATGAGTCTGTAGTGATTCTGCTGGTTGTGCTGGTGTCCGAGACCGCAGCCTGGAAGACTGTCCTTGTGGCCCTGGCTTTGCCGCAGTTCAGCCACGTGTAGCCGCTCAACGACCCTGGGCCGTAATAGTAGGTCACGCAGTAGGGGTACTCGGAATCGGTGCTATTGCATTGGCGGGCCATGTCAGTTTCGCACTCATGGGGTAGCGCTTAGCATGAGGTTGACAACATACCACTGCCAGGTCCGCGCCAGCGAGGTGCTGCCGGCCAGGGTCGAGTCAGTCATATCGAGGCATGTCGTCGCGGCTGTGCAGCTGTCGAGGTCGTCACCACTGGCGCAGCAGTCAACCATGGAATAGCCGCTGACGGTATTCACCGCCTCGAAGCAGATCGCATTGTTGCACCCAAACGTCCAGGCTATGATGATGAGTTAGCACGATTCGGTACAGCTCGGGTCGAGCTCCGAGCGGGCGAGGGCAGGACTCACTCGGGTCGGCAGAGACGTAGCCGCAGACGTCGTCGGCCCGCTTAGCTAGGCCGTTGGCTTGCCCCCGGGCCAGGCCGTGATCACGGGCCTGCTTTGCGGGCGACGTCGGGAGTGGGTCATAGCCCGAGTCAGAGTGCTCGACGGAGCCGGTCTCCCTGGCCGGGAACCATTGGACCTCGTCGCGCGCCCAGCTCAGGAATGTGGCCTCGGAACCGACGACGAGCCCAAAGGCCAACAGCTGGTGCAGGTTCGACTTCATGGCGGCAGCGGGCAACACGCGTGGCTGCAGAACCGTCCAGTTGAGAGTCGGTGTTGAGCGCTGGTTGGAGCAGAGGAGGAAGAGGAAGCTGGGAAAGGAAAGGGCGAAAGAGAAATCCGCCGCGCTTCCGGGGGACAAGGCGCTTTTGCAGACTTACCGCAGTACTTACCTCAATCGGGGGTGATGCGGCTGAGGGAGGGGATCCACCCTCGCAGGACCTTGGTCCTTCATCCTCTCACGTCGGCCGCCACATTCAATAGTGCAGGAGCTGAACCTGCCCAGCCGGTAATTGGCCAGCCATTGAGCTGGAGATTGCGCGAAGAGACGGGTCATTATCATCATCATTGTCACGACCGAGGACCTTCAAAGCCACACCCGTCAGGAATCCCGCATTCTGTGACCGGATCCATGAGTTTTCTAATGGAAAACGAGGGAACGTGAGACGCAGTGTCTTTCCTCCGAAAATGGAGGCTCTCAAAGGCGCGATCAACGACAGAGAGATTACGGGCCCGCACTTCGCGAAATTGGGCCCTATGAACGGCCGTCACCCCCTGCTAGCGCATCATGTTTAGGACCCCACCCAGTTCTGGCCCGGGCTGGTAAGGCCAATAGAAGTTATTCAGCTGACACATCCCGCCAAACTGGACCGTTGGTCCCCTAATCTTTGTCCAATTTTAGCTTCACCACCACCATACCAGCCCCATCACGCCAGCCTTATCCAGATATTCCAGCCACCTCGTTGACCCCTGATGCGCCTTGCTGTTGAAGGCATTTCCTTCTCTTTTCTTTTTCGTCTCTTCACTTCCCCCCCACCCCCACTTCCCCTTCCTTTTCCCTGCCCACCTTTTCAGTTGTGATCTTGTTGCTCAGTGGCCGTTGAAGTTTACGCAGCAGGCTGTGTGCAAAACGGTTAGCGTGCGGGGGCGCACGCATGCAGTTGGCACTTGGCTCTTGGCAACGAGCCAGGCTTGGAGGATACACCGGTTGTTAATGTCTTGGCCTCCCGTTATGAATCCGTCTGCCTTCGTTTCCTTGCTCCTTTGAGAAAATCTAGGTCTCCTTAAAAAGCCGTTGCCCGGGCGATAGGGCTGATGAAATCCTACGTTGACAAAACAAGATCCCCAATTTCTTCAATTGCATGGAGTTACATAAGCCGATCCTAGAGCATACCCTGGTTCAAATGACGTGATGAACATGCAGTTGATAGTACTCAATGATCATGCCCCTGCTCCTGCCGTCATGACTTGCCATTTTCAACAGGCTTAGCCATCGAGCGAGTTTGGTAGGAGTCTAGATCCCATAGAGGTGGAGGGGTTGAAGACAACTGCTTCGAGGCTGGGTCTGAAGAAGTATTTCCATCCGTACTTGTTTGGGAGTATCAAGTGGCGCGGGGACGGGTCCAACGAAGAGGCAAGTCAAACATGCCGACCGGCCCCAAGGAGAGCGGCCTTGAGAAAGGCGGATAGATATAGCTTCGAGTCCCACAAAAGGGTACATCCCATACAAGGTTCTAGTATACAGATCATATCCCATTTCCATCGCTGTTATGCATGCCGTATCCACGCCATCGCGGACGGACGCCGTGTCAACAAAACTTAATCGAACAAGCCATCTTCCACGCACCCCTTACCGGCCGCCAATGTGCTGCACGGCCGCGAGCCATTTTTGCTCATCCGCTCTGCGACAATATCGTCAGTGATGCACTCCAAGGTAGGGTAAGGAGGGCGGGGAAGGGGGACTCACTTGTCGAACCTCAACAGCTTCCCAAGCACAGGCACCAGCTGGGCGCGCATCTTGTTGTCCTTCTGCTCGAGGAACTGCAGCAGTATAGTCTTGAGGTACATGACGTCGGCGCTTCCTTGGGCTCCGGGGGCAGGCGACCCGTTGCCGCTGCCGGGACCGGACCTCGCCGAGTCGACCGAGCTGCGCCCGCTGGCTGCCGACAATGACGACCCCAGCCTCGCCTGCAGGGCCTTGTGCTCCTTGGCGAGCTTGTCGTAGCGCACGCGGTACTCGTCGATGGCGCGCCGCAGCTCCGCCCGCTGGGTCTCTGCGTCGCGGGCGGCCTGCTCGGACGCGTCGAGGGCGGAGCGCAGGTCCGAGGCGGCCGTGCGCATCTCGGCCATGTCAGCCTCGGCGCGGCCCTCGACGGCCGCGAGCTCCTCGCCGCGCCGCCGCCACTCCTGCTCCGCCCCGCGCAGCTCGTCCCTCTCGGCCTCGAGCCTGCGCGCCTCCCTCTCGAGGTCGCGCACCCGGCCCCGCAGCTCCTCGGCCTCGCGCGCCCGCCGCCGCCCGAGCGCGCTCGCCTCGTCCTCGAGCCTGTCGCGCTCCTCGGCCGCCGCGTCGGCGAGCGCGCGCGCCTCCCGCACCCGGCCCTCAGCCCGCTCGTCCACATCGGCCAGCAGGCGCCGCATCGTCTCGGCCTCGCGCGTCCGCTCCCCGAGCATGCGCCGCGCCTCGGCCAGCTCCTCGTCCAGGCTCTCGGCCTGCGCCTGGCTCTCGCGCAGCTGGATCCCCAGCTCCGCCGTCTGGTCGCGCATGCTGCCGAGCAGGTTCTGCGCGTTGGCGTACTGGGTCGCCTTGAGCGCCGACTGCTCCCGGAGCGCAGACTGCTCCCTCTTCAGCGCCGCCGCCTCGTCCTCCAGCTCGCCGATCCGCGGCCGCAGCTTGGCGAGCTCCTCCTGCACGCGCTGCAGCTCCCGGGCCGCCTTCTCCTCCCTCGCCGACAGCTCGATCCTCTCGGCCTCGGCGCGCCGCATGTCCCGAGCCGCGACCCGCTTCTCGTCCTCCAGGCGGAGCCGGGAGTTCGTCTCGGTCGTGATCTTCTCGCGCAGCGTCTTCATCTCGGCCTCGCGTTCCGAGGCTAGCCGCTGGGCCCGGCTGAGGTCAGCCTTGAGCTCCTTCTCGCGCTTCTCCAGCGTGCGGACCTCGGTGTTCTTGGCTGCCAGCTCCTCTTTTGTCGTCTTGAGCGCGGCGGATTCCTGGCGCAGGCTCTTGAGCTCGGGCTGTGCCTTCTGGAGGACGTCCCGCAGGTCGGCGAGGTCCTTATATCGGCTCTGTGCCAGCTGCTGGGCTGCGCCCAGGTCGGACTGCAGCGTCGAGGATTTTAATTTCAGGTCGTCGAGCTCCTGCTTCATCGATTCGTACTCGCTTCGCAGCTTAGAGCTGTCCTTTGCCGACGATGCCGATGATTCGAGCTCCTTTTCCAACTGCACAATACGCTCCTTCAGGACGGTCCTCTCGCTCTCGAGATTCTTGATTTTCTCCTTGGCCTCAACGTGGTCCTGGCCGATGGTGAGAAGATTCTCCTGCAGCCCTTCTATCTCCTCGCGGAGCTCTTCCTCAGACTTCCGTCGCTTCTCTAGGCGTTCGATCTGCTCGTCCTTCTTTGAGACCTCGTCCTTCAGCCGGTTGATCTCTGCTTGCAGCTCTTGAACTCCAGAGTCACCCGCTGACAGTGGGGGTGCTTGGTCAGCCCCTTCGCTGGCAGCGGGTTCGGCGGCTGCTGCCCCGGCGGCAGCACCGGCGGCCTTCTTGTTCTTCTTCTTGTTCTTCTTCTTGGCAGCGCCCGACTGTGGTGCAGGGGTTTGCGTTGTAGGAGACGTGGGAGTCTCCGGCGCTGATGTCGAAGACACAGCAGTGGCAGATTGTATCTTCTTATTGAGCTCCTCGATCTTCGATTCGCTTTCCGCTTGGTCCGTCTTGAGCGACTCAATCTCGGAGGTGAGGTTGCCAATCCTCTTGTCCAACATCGCCTTCGCCTCAGCAGCTTTCTTGACCTCGGTCTCAAGCTCCGTACCTCGCGAATTGGACGCGGCCAGCTTGGCTTCGTGTTCCTTAGCGAGCCGGCTGGATTGCTCTCTTTCCTTCTCGAGCTGCGTCTCCAGGTCCTGCAGTTGTGCCTTTGCCTTGTCTAGGCGTTCGCCCAGCGAGGTTATCTCGGCGTTTCTCGCCTCGAGCTGGGCCTCGACCGAGGCCTTCACTGCGGCGGCGTCACGGGTTTCGCTAAGCTCGCGGCTGACATTCTCCAGGCTTTCAACAAGGCCAGCACTGTTCTCTCTGGCGGATGACAGCTCCTCCTTCAAGGTGTTTACTTCGGATTGGAGTTTCTCGACCGCCTCCGACTTGGCCTCCACCTCGGCCCGTAACTGCGGCACTTCATTGTCGTACGAGAACAGATCCTCGCCGGACTCTTGTACGTCTGAATCCTCGGTGCCGGCCGTTGTGGCCTCTTGCGGCTTTTGCTTGGGGGAGAAAAGGCCCAGAACCTGGGCAACTGGACTCTTTGCCGCCGAAGTCGGGTCGGCTTGTTCTCCTTCAGTGGTATCCTTTTTGTCCGCCGCAGCTGCTTCGGTGGATTTCCTCTCTTCTGTGCCAGTCTCCTCGGGCTTTCCAGTCTTTAGTGTGGCGACCTCCTCCTTCAAAGCTGCTAGCTCCTTGTCCGCATCCTCGGCCTTCTTCTTGTAGGTATCCTTCTCAGCAGACATGCGTTTGAGCTCGTCCATGACCATGTCGGATTTGAGATTGAGCTGGTTGAGGTATTCGACAAGGGCATTGGGGTCTTTGATTGAGGCGAGTGGTGTATGCTCCCTCAGCACCCGTTCGAACGGTTCGATCGACGTCGCGCGCCCATGGGCAATTCGGTAGGAGCGTAAAAGTTCTGGCAGATATACCTGTTAGACTTGTTGGGAATTAGACATAGGCAAGCTGGTGGAACGAACCTGGATATGTCTTCTCGAGCTTCTCGAGCTTCCTCAGCTTGGTGCGTACGTCTGGCGGAAGCTCAGGCGGTGCTTCTGGCAATGGTTTGCTCTCCTGAAGAGGCTCTTTCGCCCCGTTGCTTTTCTCACCGTTTTGCTGCGCATTGTTGGACGGCGTGGTGTGCTCGGGTGTCTGCTTCGCTGGCGTCGCATCGTTCTTCGGCTGCTCCACTGATTTGCTTGCTTCTTCGGGTTGCGGCGTGGCCGATGGCGTGGGCGCGGGCGTGCCCTCTTCCGTGTCATCAATCACAAAGGCGGCCTCGAAGACGGCGGGGTCAGTGTTCGCGGTGCCATCCCCATTGGTGTCCTGGATCGGCTTCGACATCCGTGGCCGCCTTGCTGGTGACTCGGCGCCCCTCGTGCTTGACGACCTCGATATAGAGCCAGATCGCCGGGTTGATGACGAGGGGCCGCCATCCTTCTGACCGGCGAAAGCTTTCTGGCGAGCTTGCTCCTCGGCAATGCTCCGGTCGATGGCGCCCTTGATGCGCTGGTCGGAGGACGTCATTAGTAACTTGCTTACTGCCAACAAGGCAGTTCTGTGATCTTAGATGCCAGGCGATTGAGGAATACTCACTTGGAACATGGTAAAGATGCTCGCCGGGTCTCAAGGGAGGTCCTGTCTCTCAACAAGGGATGGCGGACAGCCTACTAGTTCCGACCCGAGCAAAGGGGGTCGGGGTTTACAACAGAAGAGAATCCCCGGCCCAAAAAGTCACCAAAACCACCAGCTGAGGAAAAGGCGAGGATAGAGATCTCATTTGCTGCTTCGTTGCTCTTTTTGTTCCAAGCCGTCAGCTCTTGTCTGAGAGTTCTAGCCACGATTCGCTACAAGAAAGGTTCTGGGGTACATCTGCTGTTGTTCAGCCACATATGATTACATAATTAGCGCCTCCCACCCTAGTAAGGCAGAACAGCATGAGGTCACCGTGGTCACCGTGCACAAAGAGCTTGATGCAAAAACGTGGCAGGGGCATTGGGCAGTGAATCAGAATCCCGATCTGGAAGCCTTTGCTATATCTGGACTGTCGGTCCTCTTGCTGTGGCCTCCACGGCCGCTTTTATTTACATTGCAGCAAGAAGGCCAGACTCTGCCGCCGACGTCCAGCTCGAATACCACGAGTGTGTAGCTCTCGAGGATACTTTACGCTTTCCAAAATGGTGTCCTTCTGGCCGTGGAGGGTAAGCTTATGTCTACGCTACTTGCATTCTTGATCGCTGACACTGCCTTGACAGAGAGATGCCTCCTCCCCAGCCTCGTTTGAGAAAACGCTCTCCACGCTCTCGAAGAAGATCGCGACTACACAGACCCAGCTTGACAATGCGAGGGCCACCGCACGTCGGATGAAGGTCCTCTGGACTCTGTATCTCTCCTTCGCATACCTGGTCTACGCCATCGTCCTCTTTCTCGTTGTGGGGCTGAAAAACCTGGGACCGCTCGAGTGGTCCGGCATGGCGGGAGGCCCGCTCGTCATCTACGTCGTCAGGACAGCCATGACGGCAATCTTCAACTTCCGCATCGACACACTCACCGCACGTCTGAAGGACCAGCAAACTGAGCGTGCCAAGACGATACAGAAGCTCAAGGACGCCACTAAATACGACTCGACGCTTGAGCTCCTGGAAAAGTACGGCGGGACGGAGAATAAGGCTGCGAAGAAGGGGAAGAGGGGCTCCGCAGAAGACGAGAAGTCAGAAAAGGGCCAAGGACCAAGGACGCCGAACCGGACCAACATGCCCCCTCCTCCGACGGCCAACATCCGCCGAGGCGATGCCCACGCCCAACCCCCACGCTCCGGGCCCAACACGCCCCAGCCGGGCGCCCACAGCCCCTTCGGCCCTCCGCACCAGTCAACCAGCCCGACAAACCCAGCAGGCCTGGAGACATCAGCCGAGTTCGCCCCCAACGCCTTCGGACCCGACGGCGGCGGCCCGGCGGCGCACCCGCACGAACAGCCTGGCGGGGCCCGCGGCCTCGCGCCCGCGGCGGTCGTTGCCGGCGAGCCCCACTGGTACGACCGGATCCTGGACCTGCTGCTGGGCGAGGACGAGACGGCTGCCAAGAACCGCATCGCGCTGGTGTGCGGGCGGTGCCGGCTCGTCAACGGGCAGGCGCCGCCGGGGGCGCGGAGCCTGGCCGACGTGGGCGTGTGGAGGTGCATGGCGTGCGGGGCGGCGAACGGGGAGGAGCAGGTGGCGGATGAGGGGAGGCGTATCGTTGAGGAGGTGGTGTTGGGGGTGAAGAAGAGGGCTGCTGCGGCGGCGGCGGAGGAGGAGGAGGAGGAGGAGGAGGAAACGGACGGGGAGGGTTCGGCGGGGGATGTTAAGAGGGAGGATGACGGAAGCGGGGACGAGAGTGGCGCTGGAATTGAGGGCGAGGACAAGACGCAGGCTAGGGTGCGGCAGAGACGGGCGGGCGCGAGGAAGAAAGGTGGGAAGTAACCATCCTTCTTCTTTTTCCTTTGTTTTCTCTCGAGATTTTAGGGGCTACCTGGTCCAGCTCAGGGCCATCGCATGTATCACTATCGATATTATTCATATCTGTGTTGACGAAGTTGGGCGAAGGACTGGCGCATTCTCGAGACACTGGACAGGAGTTGCGGAAGAAGATTGTCTAACCTTGACAGGGCGGTTGTCGGGAAAAGGCAAGGACGGTGACATGTATAAGATAGCTAATAGAACGAATATGGATCAGGCCGTCTTTTGTCAGTCGATAGCAGATGATCAGGGTAAGCAGTAATCAAATAATCCTTCATGTCGGGACACGCTCTAACCACCCAAATCAAACAGAATGCCCTTCCAGCTCCTTCTCCGTCCAATCCCAAACCATTTTAGCCAGCTCATCATCCCTCCCATCAGCACTCGCCAACCCACCAACACCAACCGGCTCATAGTACTCCCCACTCACAACATCCCCCGCCACACAAGCCCACAGCTGATTCCGAAACCCCTCCTCAACAGGCGTCAACAGCCTCCTCGCCACCCTCGCCAGCACCCGCACCACGGCTGGCGACCCCGTCGCCCCCTCCATCAGACCCGTGCGCACCACCCCCGGGTGCACGGCCACGACGGTCAGCCGCGCCCACAACGCGTTGGCCAGCTTGCTCTGTTAGTACCGCCAGTAGGCGCCCATGCTGTCGGCGGTGGTCCGCAGGGAGTCGAAGCGGAACCCCCCGCGCGGGAGGTAGACGTGGCCGTGGGAGGATAGCGAGACGACGCGGACGTCGGCGTCGGCGGCGGCGGTGTTGGTTAGGAGGGGGAGCAGGAGCTTGGTTAGGAGGGCGTGGCCCATGTGGTTTGTGCCGAATTGGAGCTCGTAGCCGGAGCTGGTGAGGCCTGGCGGGATGGCCATGATGCCGGCGTTGAGCATGAGGATGTCGAGGCGGGAGGAGGCTGAGAGAACGGTGCTGGCTGCGCGCTTGACTGAGTCGAAGGAGGTGAGGTCCAGCTCGAGGATCTTGATGGGTGCGTCTGGGACTTGCGCCCTGATCTCGTCTGCTGCCGCTTTTGCCTTGTCGAGGTTGCGTGATGCGAGCTGGATCTGGTGAGGGTTGTGGCGCGCGAATTCGAGCACGCATTGCTTTCCGAGCCCGATGTTTCCTCCCATCACTAGGATGACCTTTCCGTTGAGCGGCGGGATGTCCTTGTCTAGGTTGAAAGCCACGGATTTACTGCAGATGGCCATTTTGTGTGCAATGGGGAGGCAGACAGGGGCTAAAGATGTTAACAAGATTCAAGTTAGCCGAGACCGGAACAGCATCAGACGGAAGATAGGCCGTGGAAAGGTATTATATAGGCATTTGAGTTTCAAGGAGGCAATAGACGCCATCAATATCTTGTCCACAGCCAGCCCAGCCATGAACACTCCCTCCACCCGAGCTGAAACCACCTGCCAGAGTACTAATCAGTGAACGCTCTCCATGGCATTTCCGGGTCGTTGGAAGTTCCCGAGAGCACCAAAACCCGAAGTCTTCGCCTTCGTTACGCCAGCTTGCTTAGCTTTGCATCATACACGCAATACTGTTTTCCGAGTTGGGACAAGTCCTGTCCGTGCCGAATCGGGCCCGGTTATGGAGTGTGGGACCACCAGAACACGCTATCCCCAGAACGGAATACAATCTGGGCTTGGCAAAACCCCAGGCAGGGCTTACAGACGTCAGCAGTCAGAGAAGCAGGCTCCCCTTTTCTCCTTTCAGAAAACAATCATGGCATCCACCTGCCACAGAATCTCACGCAGCTCTCTTCCCTGAACTTGAGTTCGCTTTGACCCCGACGTGGCCATGTCGATTCATGACTCATCTTCAGCGATTAGTGAGTATCCATCTGCTGGGGTCAGTGGGTCGAAAGTTGAAGCTGACCCCCTAACAGAGCCGGGTTTTGATCCTTTCATCGTTAGTACATCCCTTGACAAGCCGGACGGGGAGACGCGCAAGTTCATCCGCAGCCATGTAATGCGCGGGAAGAATACGCGCAGGGGCAAACGCAGCAAGGCGCTAGCCCAGCGTGTTGAGCAGCGCAGGGATCAGTGGCCCCCGAAAGAGAGAGAGCAAGGCGAAAAGCAGGAAGAGCGGGACGACCAGGAATGGATCCTCACGACACCCCGAAAGATCGCGTCTGAGCTTTCTCTTTTTGGATATGTAACCGATATCAAACCCTATATGCTGGATCTCATTGCTCGAGGTATATTGCACCGACCTCCCTTCTCTGGCTTCCTCTGATTATCGTGTTACGCCAGCTTTCACCGTCATCAAACCGGCAACATACACAATAGAGACCGCCCTTGTCGAGGGTACACGTGACCGTGTTTTCTGTTTCAGCAATGTTTCGCAGAGCCCGGCCATGATCCACTCAGTATTGTTCACTGCCCAGGCTTTCCACGACTTGACTATCGGGGCTTCCTATGGCAAGGTTGCCCAGTTCCACCTCGCAAAGACGCTTTACTACCTCCAACGAATTTTAGATGACGGAAACGAAGCGACAACGAACACCACCATGGCCGTCGTGACATCGCTGGCGACCGCAGCGGCCATCTTCGGCGACCTTGAAACAGCTGCGAAGCACATTGATGGGCTGCATCGCATGGTTGAGTTGCGTGGGGGGTTGAAGTCCCTTGGCCAGGGGAGTATGATAGAACACAAGGCCCAAAGGCAAGTCCAAGCCTCTCATCCAGACAGACCCTCACTTTTATAAGCTCCCCTTCCAATTAATCAAAGCTAACCCAACCGTAACTTACAGGATTGATCTTGGCCTCGCTATTGGAACTGGAAGCAAGACGCGCTTCTTCCGAGAGGACATCTCCTGGAGCCCCAGCATTGCTCATGGTAGGCCCGCGACCAGATTTCCTGAACTGAGCTTGGTGCATCCCCGGCCCGACCCGAGACTCTTAAACATCTGGGCCGATCTACGAGAATTTTCACGAACCGCAAACGAGGCCACGGAAACCGGCGTCAAGATGGCACCCAACATCTTCTCCCAGCTCACCACGTCGGTCCCACACCGGCTGGTCAGTCTGCAGTTCGATCCGACATCCCTCCACGAGCTGTTGAGGCTGTGCATGCTGGCGTACATGAAGAGCGTCCTCATCCAGATCGAAGGCATCGGGAAGAAGATGGCATTCCTGGCAGGCAGGCTGAAGACCGCGCTGCTGGCGCAGCAGCACCCACCGCATCCCGAGGGGGCCGATATTCTCCTCTGGGCTTTGTTTATCGCGGGCTTGTCTATCTTTGAGGACTTTGACCGGGACTGGCTCCGGGCAGCGATGGGGCAGGCTGTTTTGTCTCTTCGTCTCCGGACCTGGGAGGAGGCTAGGGTTGTTGTGAAGAGGTTCTTGTGGATCGACATTGTTTATGAACAACCCGGAAAACGGTTATTTGAGGAATGGTTTGTAAATAGCAGCCGAGATGGGGGCTGAGAGCATTTCAGGAACGAGTGGCTTGTGCTGAGGGAGGGGGGGTTGGGGGGGTTGGGGGGGGGGGGAGGGGGCGTTCAGCAGCGTTTCGCCGTCTGATTTCCATCTGGTGCAGTGGGCTAGAATGTGGGTTACTGTCTATTTCATTGTGGTTGTAAGGTTGGTGAGGTGGGGAGAGGCTAGGTTTCTGACTTGATTTATGCGATCCTGGGCGAGGTACTTTAAGTTTTAATGTGGTTTATATTGCAGTAATGCGAATATTCTCTGAACCTATATCTCTTAGGCATTGAACTTTTGCATGTAGGAAACGGGCAGGAATGATGCAAAAGATATAGGACGTATTCCCAATATACTCACCGCCCAGTGCCGAGCGCCTTGACGTGACTCTCATTTGGTCTCAACGCCCCAACAACCCCCGCCCTCCTGCATCCAGGCTCCAGCCAGCAGATCTGTCATTCCTCGTCAACCCCCACGCCTTAAATGTTAAAAACACAGCAACATGATCGACAACGATTCCAGGTATTTTTCCCTGAGCGACGACATCCCTGTCGGTGGGCCAAGCACCTGGCACGTTATCGATTGGGACCAGAGACGGGTGGTTTCAGTAACTATGGATGGGGAGCAGGACGACGAGAGCGTTGCTATCGAACATCTCAGCCGCCACAGCAGCCAGCTCCCTCCTGGCATATACGAGATCTATGTGCCTGGCGAGATCATCTCGATGTATACCGATGCAAAGCATGATCAGACGTGCTGTGTACACTACCCATTCCTTCGCGAGATTTCTCTCCCCGAAGGGATCCAGACCGTACGGCGGGACGCACTCGAGGAACTCGAGAGGCTTGGCCCCGACGCTGACCTTGTCGCATACCCTCCATGCTCAAAGGGATCAGCTAAAAAGGTGAAACCCGGCTGCCGGTCTTGGATCGTACCCTCCTGTAAACTAACCCTTGGGTAGGTCGTGTTTAAATATTACTTCCTGTGGCAGTATGCACAAATGTCGTGGAAGAAGATGAACTTGTGGATGTGTCTGCCCCGCCACCCAAACATGGTTCCGTTCGACCGGGTCGTCGTCGACGAGCTCGAGGGTCGCGTGGTCGGATTCACCAACGACTACGTGCCCGGCGGTAGTCTGGAGAAGAACAAGTCACGCGTCTTCAAGCTGAAGTGGCTCCAGCAGCTCATACAGGCCGTGGACGACTTGAATCTCCGGTACATTATCGCATACCAAGACATCTCCCCGCGAAACCTCCTAGTCGACGAGTCGACAGACTCCGTCATGCTCTTCGACTTTAACTTTGCGGCTCGCATCAAGCACCCTTCACCCGGAGATGGTGAGAGTTATTGTGAGGACCGGAACGATGTCAAAGGCGTCATATTCACCATGTACGAGATCATCACCCGAGACGATAGCCTCCGCAGTGTGCCCCACGAATAGCAGAACCTCGACTACCTCCTCCGACTGGAGTGGGTGAAGCATCCAGAGGCAAAGTTAGACCATCCAGTCGCGGAGTATCGGCTAGTGCTGCAAGAATGGCAGGAGCGAAGTGCAGCGCACCTGCACACTGTCCCTACAGGCGATGCTCCGGAGGCTATTAACTGGCCTTCCAGGCCCAAGCCGCCGAAGAAGAGCATTTCTCTGAAGGATGGATATGGACAGCCGGCGTCCATTACCGTGGAAGAGTGGTACGAAAGGCGGCAGGCTGTATGGGATAGGGGAGGTAAGGCCTTAAACTGGGAACGGCCGCCACAGAGGCTTTTAGACGACCGGACTGGGACCCGGTTGCTTTCTAGCGGAGAAGTAATCGATTGTTAGATATGAACTGCTACTGCTGCTGTGTGAATTCACCGACGTGGGCAGTGAGCCTCTCGTCCAGCCGCTCACCTTTGAGTTACCGAAAAGGACGGCCAAAATAGGCTGATGAAGGCCGCCATGGAGGAACGCCTGGACACCTGGGATGAACATGGCCTGGAGAAGCGAGGCATCCCCATCCCGAGCCCATATCGGCGTCCGATGTGCAGCTCAGTGTGTATACACATGCAATCATCATATAACAACAGACACAAACGAATATTGCAAAGAAATGGGTGTAAATAAATAACTGATCAGCCGCTCTTACGGAACAGAGACCCGACTTCGGCTGGTCCTTCACCAAGTCCCGCCACGCCACGCCCGCCGACATAGCACATATCCCGCATCATCGACGGCTTCGCCCACGTGGTGGCGTACCCTCAACAGCGCTAGCTTCGACAGCGTTCAACCTGCACACCGCGCACGGCTACCTGCTAGCGCAGTTCTTCCTATCGGGCAACGACAGCCTCGCCCAACCAACCGCGGCGGTAGACCCTGGTTTTGTCGTCTCGGTCAAGCTCAACGGCAGCGATTTCCAGGATGATGGGTTCAGGCTGCAGGAAGCGAGCGAGCTGATGGCGTTGCTGCAGGGCGCAAGGGTGGATATCGTGGAGCGGAGTGGGGGGCATGTATGATCGGATGGGGCTGGAGTGGACCAAGCAGAGCACGCAGTGGACCAAGCAGAGCACGCGGCGGAGGGAGGCGTTCTTCGTCGAGTTTGCGAACGTCATCGTGCCGGCGCTTGGGGAGGGGGGGGGCGCTGAAAGAGGGGCGGAGGTGTTGGGGCGATGGTTAAGGCGACTGTTGGCGTGGCAGGATAACCATGTCCGTTCTATCCGCCATGACTCGCTAATGTCTTCGTCGCTCAAAAGGAAATAGAAGGCCCCATCTCGACCAGAAGGACCTGCCCATGACATTCCGGTTCAGCTCGTCTAGACGCCTGGCGGAGGACCAGCTCACGCACTGCGGGCAGATGCCATCGACCTCGCAGGGAGTCACGCGACTCCGGCACAGCATCTCGGAGCCCTGAAAGGGGCAGCATCTTGTCGCCCACCTCCAGTGCCCGCACCGGAGGAAGAGCGTCGAGTTGTACTCGCACATGTATGGGAAGAAGGTGGGAGGCCAGACTGCGGAGTTTGGTGTGTTCGTGGGCTTATAAGTCGTGGTGGTCTGGTCATCGGTGTTGCCTGGCACTGCCTGCTCTGTAAAAGGATTCTCGATTCTTACACTCTACCACCTGGAGGAATTTGCCACGCCCCATGCTCCATTGTTAGAGTCCGTTGAGCTACACCTGTTCCAGAATTATGAGGATCTCTACCGAAATTATCGGGGTGGTTAGTCAAAGAAGGGACCTATCCCGTATCTTCTGCGATACAAGCACATTCTTTCAAGGAACAATGTGGCCGCGGACAATAGGCGGCTGCAGGAACAATGTCATTGTGCGGAAGATGCCTTGCCGACTTCTTTGTTGTTTGGTCGGTTGTTCCCTATTCCTCGTGTTGGGCAGGGAATGACAAGCTGGTTATTCACCCATTCACCCTCCTTGGTCCGGGGAGTCAAATGTTTAAATAGTCTCAGGCATCCAGGAATACCTCAATTTCTGGTGCTCAGTTAAGCATTTCTAGGCATATCGAGAAGATCTGTGAGATAAACGCTGTCGAAGGAGTCTGGCAAATCCGACAACTAACTAGGCTATTGTTTGTTCCCCATCGAACAAACACCAGCAGACATGTCTAGTCATGTACTATGCCAGGTATGCAAGCAATCTTGCCCCATGACATGCTACTACACCCACAACGCCCTCTTCGGGTGTCATAACCCCAGCTGCCCCAATAGCCGCCCCGGACGGTACGTCGGTGCCCCGCTCGATGCCCGGCCGGGCCCACAGCCAGTTCCGCAATACGGCTACCCGGGAGGGCCGCACCCTGGCTATCAGGGGTATGCACCCCGGCCGCCGAACAACTACCACCCCGAGAGCCAGTACTACGGCTACCCGCCCCCAGGCCCCGGCGCTGCTCCGGCTCCCAATAACCAGGCCGACTACCTCCGGGAATGGTTGAGCGACATTGGCCGCCGCGAAAGAGCGTCTCCGTTAGATAGGTCGGCTGAGACCCCTCCATCCCAGTCGGCCTCCAGGGGCGGCGGCGGGCGCGGCTCGTCTCGGCCGTCTGGGTCGCAGAGGGAGGAGCGACGGGGCCGCACGCGTGGCCGGGGACAGGACCGGCGCGAGGCGGGCAGAGGGCAGCCGAGTTCGGGACGGCGGGCGAGTCGGGTTGACTTCCCTCCGGAGATCGAGATCGAGGAGCCTGATGATGGTGGTGATGACGCCGGCGTCGAGGGGCCGCCCCCGCGGGTTCCGACGCCGCCCCGGGACCAGGGGTATGGTTATCGGTATTAGAGGGTGCGAATTAGTAGATATTTGATCGATCGTGCTAGCTAAATTCAGGAAAAGGGGGTTGATTTCTTGGCATGGTCGATATTGTAGTTGTTCTGGGGTGTATGTTGAGACTTTCCTTCGCTTTCCTGCTCTCTCTCTCTCTCCTGTTACGATATGTCAATCAAGGTAGATCATATGCAATCCGAGCAGAGTTATGTGTCCCATAACCCCTACTCTGTGACTAATGTAGCTACCGATTTCGCAACCAACTTATGCAATAGTAGGGAGAGATGCGTCGGAGACAGGCCCAAACGAAGGCTGTGGCGGAGACCAAGCGAAGGGTTGAGGAGTTGAATACGCCTCAATTATTGGCTTGGTCGGTCCACCCGTATTCCACAACCTCCATTAACCAACACTCTACATAAGTACTCCTCAAGAACTGTTCATATAGTGTGACTTTCGTGTTCCATCGAAGATAATATTAACAGCGATCCTCCAGCTAATCCAACTTGCCTATCTCGGACCACCAGCTCTTCAACATCGTCCACACCCTCCGCACCAAAGTCTCCACATTCACAAAGTACAACGCCACCGCCGCGGCTGTCACCGGCGCCGACACAGCAAACCACCACTTCAGGCCCAGCTTCCCGCCGGCCAGCTCCACGACGTTCATGCCGAACAAGCTCGTCGTGAACGACAGGGGCACAAACACAAACGCCATGAGCGTCAGCTTGCCGACCCGCTCCGCCTGCTCAATGGCCTTCTGCGACTCGGAGATGGACACGCTCGACATCAGCACCGCGACCGCCTCGGCGGCCCGCCCGTGAAGCTCCCCGACCCGCTCCGCCAGGTGCGCAAAGTCCTGCTCCAGCCCCCGCGCCGCCGTCTCCGCCGCCCGCCGCCTGGAGGAGTCGCGCGGCCACCGCGGGTGCTCGGCGTTGCGGATGCTGGAGAGCACCTGGCCCACAGCCCGGGCGTGCCGCCCCAGGATCTGCTTCACGTACTTGAGGTTCGGGAGGCTCTGGAAGTACTGCTCGGCCGGGAGGGAGGTGTAGCGGTCCAGCTTGGCGGAGAGGAGGTTCAGGAAGGCCATCTCGGAGCTCGCGGCGAAGCTGATCACCTCGGTCAGGCTGTAGAAGGCGTCGCCGGCCATGATGGCGGGGTGCAGGGACCGGCCGTAGTCTGTCGGGAGGTGGGAGGCGGACCGCGCGGAGGGGTCGGCGTCTTCGGAGGAGATGAGGTGGCCCTTGAGCGCGATCATGTGCCTGTGGAGGATGGTTGGGAAGTAGTGGGATTCGGGGGGTTGGATGGACCAAGGAAAGGGCGGATCGTTCGGGAGGTCGGCGCCTGAGTCGAGCCAGACAAGCACTTGTGGGGGGAAAATGAACCGGTTAGCTCCCCTTCATGATTACGAAAACATCGGAATAATTGGAAAAGGGGGGCGGACGGGGAAGAGGGGGACTCACAGCTGAAAGTATCTCCGCTCTCGGCTGGCTGCATGCAGACAGAGATACGCTGTTCCACTGCGAAATGCGTTTCATCAAAGACATAGAAGTCCCTGATCATCGACTCCCCTTCCGTCATTCTGGAAGACGACAGCTCAGCTATCTGACCGTGATGTCTTTCCAGTGCTTCAGCCCCCTGCTTCCTTAACTCCTCAATCTTCTCCGTCCGCAGAGGTCCCCTGGGGCCCGACCGCATCCCTATGGTGATGACGGGCAGCTCCATCAGGTACCACGACGTGGACGGGAGAGCCGGGGTGGAGAAGTTGTTGGAGCTGTCGTTCGCGGGCCGGAAGTCGAGGTGGCGGCAGAAGAACTCAGGGTCGACGAAGTACCCGCCTCCAATGTTTTTGATCCACGCCGCGCTCAGGTACCCGCGGAGGAAGATGATATGGCTCTGCGGGCCGTTGCGGTTCTGGCTGTCACGGTAGAACGCGTGCGGGTCTTGGAAGGGGATGGACCTTCGGGCCTCGTGGCGCCTCTCGTCCATGGAATCATGGTCCGCTTCCGAGTCGGAGGGCGCCTGCCGCGACAGTGTCGATGACGCGGGAGGCGCTGCGGTGTTCTCGTCGGGCCCGAGGGGATAAAGGATGACAAAGTCGTCCTGGTATGAGTGGGGGGGAAACTGTATCACGTTTGGCTCGGTTTTGAGAAAGTCGCGAAGCTGTATGTAATTTTCCCCTGAGCCGTTGGGGAGATCTGCATAGCCCCCGACAGCTGTTGCGTACTCGTTTGGTTTTACTGGAGGTGGCTTGAGTGAGCTTGCTGATTTTCATAGAAGCCGCCGCGAGGGTAATGATGTTTCTTACACGATTTCACGACCCGAGCTTTGCGTCTACGGGCAGAAGAACCACCCTTTAGTGATGTTTTGGCACTCGGTGCCTTTTTGGTAGATGGCGGTGGTGGCGCTAAGCTCATCATCATGGGGGATACTCGAACGAGAGGAGAAATGCGCTGGAGATGTGTACACTGAGGCAGCGGGCAAAGAAATGGGAGCCTTCAGGTCGGTCATGTATTCGGCGGCTAGCTGGGTTAATATATGTTACACTGAGAGCTGTGTGTGCGACATGAATGTGATGAAATAGACTCAGCTGAACACCCCTAGGCACCCGTTGGCGCCTTGCCGGTGACTAGATTTGAGGCAAGGTGCCAAAAATTTCGTTCGCCTCGGCCGTGTTCCTACGCCGAGGCTCTCATAGTAAATAATTACACTTCTTTTTTTGCCCAATCCCAAACTCAGCCCGCCCACCCTCTTTTTGTTGATACTGCCGTGTCATGTAATTACTTGTCAACCAGGGAATGGACGTGGACGGACCGGAAAGGGAATATCCTAGTGTAATTACCTTGGGCTTCAAGACTCTTGCAAGTCGATTTTGAGACTCCACGCCCTGCGCTAGCGAGACCAAAACGCGACAAGGACATCAAAATCGCCCTCCTCTAACTGCTCAATTGAGCGTGCATCTCGCGGTCTCAGCTCCTTGCGGATCTTGTAGGCGTCGACTAGAAGCTTGTCGGCTTCTGTGGTCGTTCCTATTAAGCGAAGCAACTTTGCCTTTCTGAACGTGGTCCTTGCCCGCTCATTTGCCAAATATGTTCGTGAGTTGAAAATCTTGAGTGCAGAATTCAGATAGACCCTGGAACTGTTATTAGTACGATGCCAGAGCGAGGGCATTGACGTTGAATCGAACTCACTCGGCATCCTTGTACATCCCCTGCCGCATGCAGTGCCCTGCGAGTCTGTGATAGACGTCTCCAACCCTGTGGTGATTCAGACCCAGAACTTTCTTGTACTGTTCAAAACATCGGCGATGGAAACTGAGGCTCTCGTCGAAGCGTCCTTGGGCCTCCAGCACGTTGCCCAGTCCATAGAGAATCTTGCCGGTCCTTTGGTAACCATTAATTAGTATCCAACCCATGTGGGCAACAGTGCGAGGCACCTACTTGAAGGACTTGGTGTCGTCGACACCATACGCCGCAGCGTGGATATCTAGAATCTCGACAAGAGCTCTCTCGGCATCCTCCAACTTCCCCTGCATCCAGTAGATGAAGCCCAGATTTGGTTCCGGCCATCCGAGCATGGTGTCTTCGTAATCATCGAGGCCCTGGAATATCTCAATGGACCGGCGAAATGCGGCCGCTGCCTCCTCAAGCATGTCGTTGTTTCCGTATGCCACGCCGATCTCATTGTATGCATAGCCAAGCTCGTAGTCTTCAAGGGGGTTGCCTGTCTCTGACATTCTCTCCTCCAGCATGGTGAGCCATTTCTTTTTGTGCTTCATGCTGAGGGCATGCTCGTTCGTCTCGGTAAGAGCAATTCCGAGAAAGGAGTGGCTCTCGCGGATGGACTCGACAGCGGGTTCCCCGAGCTCGTTCTTGAGCCGCTCGCCGATTCTTAGCGCTAGATCGCAAAATGGTTTGGTCTCTTCCATCAGCCCGCGTTCAAACATGTACCTGTAATTATTTGTTAACACTATTGCATCCCGCATCTTGGTTCTGAAGGGGGGGGGGGTGGTGGGTGGGGTTTGGATCCTACCATCCCGTGTCATTGAAAAGCCTTGCAAGGCGAACTTGGAGGAGGAAATCGTCTAAGCCCTGTAGCGGTCGTTCGAGTCCATCCTTCAGGCGTAGTACACTGGGCAAGACGTCCTCGCACTTGCTAAAGCGCGCGATTGAGTGGTGCTCCTTCATCGACTGGAACGGCCAGGCCGAGATGACGAGACTGGCTGCTGCTTGGAAGGCCGCGACTAGTTCTTGTTGGTTCATCATGCCCTTTGCAGTGCCTTGAATAAGACGATGCACAGAGAGCTTTTCTTGGTCTTCGTGGTGGGCGATCAAGGACGAAGATACCAGTTGCTTCCTTGCATGGTAGTAGCCCTTCCTTGACTTCGGATAGTGGTCGAGCATGACCTCGGAAGATTTGTCGATCAGCAACTCTTCGGGGATATTGTCAGGGTCGAGCAGACAGATGACCTGCAAGAGTGCCCGCGTCTCTTTGCCCAGCTGGTCAAGAGCCCAGAGAGTTGCGAGGGAGCGAACCTTGCTGGGGTCGGCTTGCTCGCCCTCTTCCTCGAACACTTTTGTTATCCCTTCTTCGTTGCAGAATTTGAGAAAGTTGGTGTATGAGACCCGCATACTTCGGAAAACACTAGAGATTTGGTTGATAGCCAAAGGAAACCCGTCGAGTCTCTCCGAGATGGCCGAAAGAGCTTCCTTTTGCGAACCTTCGGCCACAACGTGCGTCAGGCCCTGCATCATCGCTTCCGTCTCGGACTCTGACAGCGGTGACAGGTTGATGCCCTTTTCCACGTATCTGTTGTGCTTAGCAAAGGGATCTCTGCTGGTGAGGAGCACTGAGCCATGTCCAAACTCGGGCCAGTACTCATGCAAGACGTCCAGGTTGTCGACGTTGTCGTAGATTATCAGCCAGTTTGCAAGATTCTCCGCCGTCTCCGGCTCAGATGTCTTCTTGAGGGGTCGTAAAAGCCATCCCATGGCGACGTCTCTGCCTGCGGCAAGATCCGAGAGGTCGTCCTCAAGCCCTAGCCGATGTGCTATCTGCGCAAAATTGGAGGCGAGGATCTTGGAGTCGTCCGCGCTGAGCCAGAAGACTGCGTCGAACTTGTCTCGTCTCGAGTACGCGTATTCAACGGCAAGTTCTGTTTTCCCCATGCCTCCAAGCCCGCATATGGCAAACCCACGCACCTGTTCCTCGCTCTGTTCTGCTGCTGGAGGAAGCAAGTGATCATCAATAATCTTCATGACGTCTTGTCGTCCGAAGAAATGGTCCAATCTTCGATGTGTCCCCAAGGAAAAGCATGGTAGAATGGCATCTTTTCTTGTGACGTCTAGCTCGGTTTCACGGAGCACCAGTTCGAAGGGCTCTTCAGTTGACTTGGACCCCGCGGTTGCAACTACGGGGGATAGGATTGGGTTTGATGGTCGTAGCGAAACCTGTTCTTCCGTCTGAGTATATCCAGCAGTGCTGGGGCTTCGCATGGTGTCATCTCTCAGAGCAGAAGGTGCGATGTCTGTTGTCTCTTTAGCATATCTCTGTCGCGTCTTACTTAGCATGGGAGAATACTTACACGGCCGGGTTGCTTCCGCAATCTTCTGAGGGGCGGTGCGCATGACCTCCTCAAGGAGACTCTTACACGCCTTGTAGAGATTGCTCTCGGCGCTGACCTTGCAGATGTTGATATGGTCGGAATCGCCGTCCACCAGAGTCTCCATAGTTGTGTTGATGGCCGCCAAAGAACTCGACACGATCTGGAGAACAATTAAATGTCGTGTCGTGAGCAGACATGGCCCGCGGGGTCAACAGCAGCAGCTGTTTGTATCAATCAGACTTGACTTACCACATGATTGCGTTTGTTGCCCAGGACCTTGGAAAACATGCTGTGCTGCGTCGCAGTCTCCCTGCTTTCGTATGCAGACACGACCGGTACCGCGAGGCCGATGCTCCCGAACTTCCTGCAGGTGTCCATCAACTCCTCTACGTCACTCTCGCTTGACAAGCTCCTGCCTCTTCCCTTGTGCTGGCACTTCAACAGGAGATCAAATGTCGTCTTTGCCTCCTTCTTATCCCACACAAAGTTTGGTACGCCCAGGAAGATAGCACCGGCCGCCACGTCGATGACAGCTCGGAAATGCATGGGTTGCTCTCGACAGATGCAAAGTGCCTTGCGAAATTAGATTTTTGAACCACATTATAAACTCAGGATTCTGTTTTCATACCTTTTTCAGAACGAACCCGCCCGTGCTATGACAGATGAAAACCACAGGCTTTTCCTTCTACTCAGGCGTCTTTCAGTCCGGTGCTGTTCTGTAGTATAGGCCCTTCTCGATAATAGTTACATACCTGGGATTCCCTGCAATGGAGGTGCAAGGCTTTGAGCAATTCGAAACCCTCGCCACGAAGTCGCTGGGCCAGAGAACCACGCTGGCTGGTGCTGTATTCATACTCCCAGACATCAGCACCGGGCACGGCGTCGTCGACCAGGCTCTGAAGCCATGAGAATCCAGACTGGTCCAGCCACTCTGACGGGTGGCTTAGACCAGGAGCCGGTATCACGACAATGCTGTGCAGCTTCCCGTTAGTTTTCCATCGAGTAGTTATCATAGTGTCATCCATGTTTGCACTCACTCGAGAGTCTGAGCCTTTCCAGTAGCTCTGCGAGGTTCAAACACTAGGCTGAGCATGACTGGGTATGCAATCGACAAGGCAGATTTCTGTTCTGCAGAGATCAGTTCAGCCCGCCCATGCTAAGGGAGATTTGTAACGGGAGGGAGTGTGGAATGTGGAGCGTGGAGCGTGGAGCCGCACCGACATCCATGAAGTGCTGCAGCGGGTATTCCATGTTAACAACCTTGTTTTTGGAACTTGGGGGGGTATATCCTTCCCTCTCTCGTCTCTGCCTGTGACACTCAGACTGTGTCACTCGGATAATGAGCAACCAATTGCCAGTTGTATCAGTACAACCTCGTGCGAACAAGGTCGCATAAGTATTCTTCCAAGTTGAGGAACTATAATATCGGTCAATTGCTGGACGCTAACTGTTTCCGGTACTATAGATATCTGCCTTGCTCAGCCTGAATAGCACTGTGAAGTAGACCCCCTTCACTTGGCTGTCCAATATAATTACTTACTATGCGATTTCTGCGTGACAATGGCGATATTTGTGATAAATGTCACCCCATGACCAACAGGATACCCCTTGTCGATCAGGGCCAAGCAATAACCTCCTTGCTATCCAGGTGCAACAAAGCAGGGAAACCGGACAGCCATCGCGGGAACCCGCCTCCGGGGTCGAAATGTCACTGGGCGGCTAGATCTCCATCGTCTGCTAAGTGGTTGGGACCCCGCACCGGTGTACCAGTTGGGTAAGACGGTTGCAAGGCTCAAACGGAGAGAGGGTGTTGTGCGACTCAGCCTGACGGCTAGCACGCTCAAACCGAGCGGTGCTTGACGACAAAACCAAATATGTCTTCGCTTGACCGCTGATCCCGTTGGCTGGAACAACTAGACCGAGTCATGCAGCCAATCTGCAGAAAAAGAAAACCGCGGGTGCATTTTATATCCAATGATCCAAGACCTATGGCGCCAGAAGTGCGGCTCAAAATTCGTAGAGAGTGGAACTGAAGGGTAGGACCAGTTCAGATGATCTGAGGTTGTCTCGATGCAGATGGACGACGGGGTTGAGGGGGATATGCCATGGGATAAAGGGGCTCGACAGATGGTTCGGAGGAGCACAAGCCTCGATCCCGTTTGACCAACAACTCAATCCCCCCCCCGAATCAGTCTTACGGCACACTACCTCTGCGACTACTCCATTCTGCAAGTCGAACCCTTAACAGTACGTACGCTGCTCTCCACTAGCCTCGTCCACTCCACGAAAGAAACTCGAAGTTAACTGCTGCAGATTCTCTTCCACATCATGCCCGCAACCGAGAAGATCCAGCCGTGGAAGAAGGGTTGGCTTGCCCGCAACGCCCCTGGCACACAGAAGACGGCGCCGGCCGGTACTAGCCACGGCGCCAAGAAGGGCATGAACATCGTCCAAGGAGGGTTTACTAGCGGCGTTGCCATCAAGATGACGCCCGAGAAGACTTAGTGAGCTATGATGCTTTGATGTTCTCCAATGTTCGAGGGAGGATTGAGCGAGTGGATTGCACGCCACGGGACGACTTTAGGAGGCTAGTTTAGTAGTACTAGAGCGCAATTGAACTTCTGTACAGTATATCCATGCTTGCCATCCGAGCCGCCTTCGTGATACATGTGGTAATTTCTTCAAATCAAACCTCCTCACCCCCGTTCCCCGTAGATTGTCCCGACTTCATCGGGAAACTCCTCGATGGGCGCCCATAGCACGAAAGCCCGCGACTCGACGCTCTCCCTCGGCAACCCGGGGCCCCCTGAGTGCTGGTTAGGGAATGCTCCATGCGGACACGCTATCGTCCATCATCAGTATCCGTCCGTAGTTTCCCAGGCGAAAACATGTATTCATCGGGTGGTAATTAATCAGTACTCACGCCCGCTCGCCGCCCCGTCCGAATCCGCGCCCTTGAACAGCATCGACTCGGCCTCGTCCATGGCGGAGAAGTAATGCCACCTCTGCGCCGGGTGGTGGTGCACGAGCACGTTCTCGTACGCCCAGTCGGCGTACACGGCGTCCGAGACCCGGCCGTCGCGGTCGGGCGAGTAGGTGCGCGCGTCGCACACCGCGAGCGGCCAGTCGAAGAGCGGGCCCCTGAGGGGCCGCCAGGCGCTGGGCGGTGGGGTGAGAGATAGCTCCTGGTCGGGGAGGGCGAGGGGCTTGGTTGGTTTACTTACTTTATCACTTGCCAGCGGTGTTGTAGGATCTCCTCCGCACGGTCGCCGTAGAGTGTTTTCAGCATGTTTCGGGCTTCGCTGTAGGAGAAGTCTGGTTCACCGTGTCAGATCCTGCCCAACTTGTGATGCAGGGGAAGGGGGGCGGGGGGTTCCGACCAAGATGTACCAGCGAGGCAGGTTGCTGGCTGTCGTAATTCTCTCCCGTCGAGACGGGGAAGTCGGGGTGGCGGCGTCGAACCTGTTAGACAGCGTGAGACCGCGACCCCTGCTATGGACTTGTAGAGCACGTACGACGTAGTCGATGACCCTAACGTGCCGCGCTTGAAATAGACTCTTCAAATGGGCTTGTAGCTCTGGAGCATAGACTCGCTCGATTTTTTCGTGTTCGCGGAAATCATCATAGCGCATCTTCGTGGGGACGCGGGTCAGGGTGAAGCCGTGTTTCTCGATGATGGGGTTGAGCGGTCGGGCATCGCGGATGGTGACTTTCGTCAATTCGCTTTGCAGGTTGTGGCGGGGAGAACCATCCGGGGGCGTGAAACGCAGGCTGTAGGGCTTGACGGTGTCGTAAAGGGCGTCTCGGGCGAGGAAGCCCAGCTCGCTTTCTATGTCGTAGGACATGGGTGGGACGGCTCTTCGTCGGCCTGACAACGGTAAATAGTGATGGGATTGGGATGTGCATGGAACAGAAAGGAAAGGTTCCCGGTTTTCAAATAATTGATAAGGAAGATACCTCTGTATACGTACATGTAGTCATGTGCTCTGGACAATTGGATGCTATGAATTATCTACCCTGCAGTTTCCCTACATCTCGGCGTGAGGCCGAAAGATCTCCCCAACAACCGGCGGATACTCGTCCAAGTCGGCGAAGAAAACAAAGCACCTGCAATCCAGACTCTCCCTCAGCTCCCCCTTTGGCGCCTTCGGATTGTAGAATCCCGAGTGCGGGCAGCCCACGGCGTCGCCCCCCTCGCTGTCGGCGCTTTTGAAGATCAAGGCTTCCCACGAATTGTGGTCGGGCAGGTAGTACCATTGGAACCCTGGATTGTATAGAATCTGCAAGTTCTCGGTGACAAAGTCGTCGAAGACGACGTCTCCGGCTATGGTATCCTGCTCAAAGTCCACGGAACGCGTATCGCAGAGGCCGAGGGGCCAGTCGTTCAACGGGCCCTTGATGGGCTTCCAGAGACTGCAAGGGGCACACTTGGTCAGAAATTGGGAGACCGAGGTAAGGGGTGATGGAATTGCTTATTGCTCACTTGATTGCCTGCCATCGGCCCTTGAGGACCTCATCAGCTCTCTCGCCAAACAGAACCTTGATGATGCGCTTGCCTTCCTCCACAGTGAAGTCTGTCTTCCGAATCAGAGCCATGACCCCACTAGCCGAGGTCGTGGAATTAACCTTACCGATATGTGCCAATGCAGTCGGCTGGTCAAAATCGTACTCCTCTCCCGTCGACACCGGGAATGTCTCGTGTCGCTTCCTGACCGCGTAGTCCAGGACAAAGACGTGCTTAGCTCCCAGCTCCCTCTTCAGCACATCCTTGACCTCCTGGATATAGACCTTCTGGACAGCCTCGTTATTCCAGAAGTCATCGTACGACATCTGGGAATGGAGCTCAATCTGCTGGAAGCCGCATTCGTTGAGACGGAAGGGCCCGGCGCCGGGCTCGCGCATGCTCTTGACGGTGATGGGGCACTCTGTCTTCACGAAGTTGGTCTGTGGGACCCCATCGTCGGGTTGGTAGCGCATGCTGTAGGGTTTCTCCGTGTCGTACAGCGGTGTGCGCTCGAGATAATACATGGAGGACTCGACCGTGCTGGCATCTTGTTCTCCTATCATTAGCCTTATTCAACTCCTCGACGGCTTTCCCTACTCGGGACGTCCCCTCGTACCTTGCTTGTTTGCTCTGCAAACCTCCACCTCGTCATGACCTTCAAGAAGAACCGAGGGAGCCATTGGAATGGTCTTCAAGTTCCAGGGCTGGGTCGAAGCGCGTTGTGGTCTTGGTATCTGGGGAGCATCGCAGAAGGAAACTGTTCGTCATCGTTCACTCATGTTCCACAACATCTAAACACCGCCACCACAGTTACCACCAGTCTACCAACATCCCTGGAAGTGCTTCCTTCACCGGGTTCACATGCAGTAATTTCTCCGCGCTTTGGCGACGCCTTCATTTGTTGTGGTACAGTTTGTTCCCGGCATCCCCCACTCAAATTAAGCCGGGCTGGGACAACCACGCCCTCGGGGACATTTTGATTCGATCAGATCCTCCAGGTCGTCAGCTGTTCAGCTGTTCAGCTGTTTCGTCGCTCCACTCGGGGGTAATGTTGCTGCCCGATGACGGTTGCACCGGTGCTTCCGTGATATTGGCGGGTAGATACTTTGCAACAGCGGCGATGGAAGTGAAATTCATGAAGTAAGTGAGGTAAATGGCACAGGGGGTTCTTGAGAGTTGGGCAGCGCTGGGTATAAGGCAAGTAATCGAGTCCGAATAAAGACAGAAGTGACTTTTGACCCGTGCTACAGTGGGGGGGTAGGAGATGATTCACTCCCTCCAAGGGGGGGGGGGGCTGTTCTGCAAAAGGTTAGCTATATTTTTCATTTTATCTTATTTTATCTATTTTCCAACCCGTGCCTTTGACAGCCGTTTTACCCACGGCTTCTCTTGTCAGTGAGCAAACATCAGACATCGGAAGCCAATCACCAGATTATCCTGTGCGAGGTGAGACATTAAGCCCTCGCCAAGCGAGGATCTTCGTGATGCAAGTCCGAGAAATATATTTGGAATGCTGGGCAATGCGGAGGGAAGACACAATCGCCATCACTAGCAAAGCAGATTTCGAGTCTCAGAATCTCCATCACAGCTACTGACGGCAATTTCTTTGCAAGGCAGCATCAATACGATGATGCGCTGGACTTGGTGCTGTCCGCCACTGGCACCACGAGCCTTGAGCGGTCGCAATCGAACCGTAACTCGGCCAATTGGTACCATGACAGAGATTCCAACAGCCGCCGCCGGTCCCGATGGCGGACACGTGTTCTCCGTTTCCGAAGCGCGATACTTTGCGCCCATCACAAACTCGGTAAGCTCCCGCGATTTCCAGCGATTGATCCCCACGGTTTGCTATGTCTCTAGCTGACCTCTGTCCAAGGACTCGTTTCATCTACACGCGCACGATTCCAGCCTGGCCAGCGTCTTTGCGCTCCCACAAGTAGAGAAGCCACGAGTGACAGCCGACTGGCTGCGAGCTCTTGTGCAAGAATACGAGAATACCGACGATGTCTTCGACAAGGCATTCCTTGCCACTGTGGTCTTCCATGGGGCAGTAGCAGACGACGTCGAATTCACCAGTGACGCTCGAGAGTACCTCCTCAAACTCGGTAACGAGCAGGTGGTCTTCGTCACCTTGCCGGACCTGCTGCCGGGCCCCTATCTTGTCATTGGCGGGAAGCTGAGGGACGTGTGGAAGCTGGTCGACGATTCCAATGGCACCTGCATGACCACCTTGAAGCCCCAGTCAAAGTAGGTGTCGTCTCCCTCCACTAAGACCCGACGGCTCTGGTTGATTCACGTGCCCTAGCCCATCCGACGCCTTCGAGTCGTTCCAAGTCTGCGGCGTTGACAGCCAGTTCCCAAGCTTTGCGCTACGATCCCGAATCAAGACAAGGGCAGCCTTCAAGTCGCCTCTCGCCGGCCTCCGCATCCTCGTCAAGGACAACATTCACCTCAAAGGCACCAAGACCTCAGTCGGCAACCGAGCGTTCTACAATACGTATCCCCCGCGCCAGGAATCGGCGCAATGCATACAGAAGCTGGTGGACCAGGGCGTGGTTGTCGCTGGGAAGACCAAGATGAACTCCTTTGGTAACTGGGAGGAACCTCTCGAGTATATCGACTACCAGGCACCCTGGAACCCGCGCGGCGACCGATATCAGTCCCCCGGGGGGAGCAGCTCGGGCAGCGCGGTGGCAGTTGCGGCGTACGACTGGCTTGACCTTGCCATTGGCACCGACAGTGAGTTGTCGTTGATTTCCCCCCAGTCGTCTGGGCGGTCACCTAGCTGACGTACACTTGTGATAGCGTGGGCAAGCGTTACTAGACCTGCACTCTGGTGTGGGTGCTTTGGTCTTCGTCCTACCTTTGGAGCTGTCTCTGCACATGGCGTTGAGCCTTATTGCCAGTAAGAGGGGGTCCAAAACTGAACTGGTACTACAATTTAAACTAACCATAGTAGGAAATGGGACACCGTTGGTATTCTTGCAAGAGATCTACAGAAATGCAGGGATTTTGCTGCGGAGTGGCTTGATACCAATGTACTCGACAAGGAAACAAAGGTCTGGTAGATACCTAGGTGCTCTCCTCTGTCTTCCAAGCCATGGTGTGGCTAACGTGTGATGTGCAGCCATTTTCGGCGGTTATATGGCCAACAGATTACTGGAGCATCATCGATCCCGCGCAGACCGCAGCTGCTCGAGACTTTGCAAAGACAACTACAAAAATTCTTGGCGTAGCTTTTGAGGAGGTTTCCTTCGAAGCACTTTGGGCAAAGTTTTCACCGCCCGAGGCACATGGCCTCTCGTTGGGCGAGTTTATCAACAAGGCAGGTCTATTTTCCTGCTTTGCTTTGATTATAGTAGGCACTGCCAAGTGCTAATCGTTTGTAGGCGACGATGGCCCAATGCTACGACGCATACCATAACTGTGACGACTTCGTCAAGAAGCACCGGGAACAATTTGGTCGTGCACCATACATATCTCCGCCTAACCAGAGAATGTGGTAAGTCCCTCCTCACACAGAAAACTACCATTCATTGTCGTATGTATTTGTGGTAGGTCAAGTTCAACGTGAGAGTAACATGGCGAACAGGAACTTTGCAAAGACCCTCTCCAAAGAGGACAGAGACGGGTATTTTGCAAAGATAGACATTTACGAGGGATGGTTCCGCGATACCGTCCTTTCCGGACAGAACTCGAACGCCCTCATCATCATGCCCCTCGAGTCCATGACTCCGAGATATAGAGACCAGTCGCCGACGTAAGGAGAGAGACCACTCGAGTGTCCCGGGCAAAGGATATGGCACTCACTATCTAGCAGGTTCAAACGACCGCCCCAGGACGGTATCAATGCATTGGCACTGGCGCCAGTCATGAAGTCTCCTGTTCTTGCTGTACCGAGTAAGTCGTCCTATTGCAAGGTGTTGTAGGGCCATGTTAACATAACCCACACAAAGTTTCCGAGGTCTCGTACGACTCCAGCATCACAGGGCAGACGGAGAACCTCCCGCTCGTAGTGGCGGTCATGGGCATGCCAGGCAAGTCATGGCGTTAATTCATCGAAACTCCCCAGCTAACACCACTCTCAGGTACGGATCTGGCCCTCATGGATACAATGCACATGATTCTACGCAAGGCGAAGTTGCCCACCACGGTGAAAACAGGGAAGAGGATGTATGGCTGAATGCTGCAGGAAGAGCAATCGATCCTTTTGGTCAGGGGTGCCAACCTATAGCGAGAAGAGAGAAGATAGTAATAATAGGCTAGAGGTTCACTGCAGGGTCACCAGTAAGTTGAGGCCAGGTTGCCATGATCCCTCCATTCCTCATGAATCAAAGGAATGACAATCACATAAGTAGCCCTTAAGTTGGCATGTTTGCACTAGATTTCCAACTTTTTCTAAATGATTTCGTGGAATCCCTGCCGCCGAAAAGAAAAGTAGGTAAGCACGGCTCTGTTGAGGGAAAGGGAGCGTTTCCGAGGGTCGGTTTTGTGTGCCGCGGCTTAAGGTGACGATTTCGGAGCTGGGGTGATGTTGATTCAGGGCGCATTATGTACAACCACGGAGCCCCGAATGCTTCTCTGATGACCATGTATCGCAAATAATTAGCCCAGTTGGAAGGCGATATTCGATAATGATCTCGGGGCTCCTGTTGTTCGTCACGCGCTCGATTCGAGACGAAACATCGACTCATTTGCTGCTTATCGCAAGACTAGTGTATACCGTATATGCCGCGCTGTTTCCGTCGGAAAAAGTGCAGTTTCCAGACTTGCAAGAGGCTGTCACTTGGGGGTCGGCAAGAGGATCGCTCAAGCCCCTCACGAGGACAGCTTGGAGCTCTCTGTCGACGAGCTCCAAGCTCCGATATGCTGTCTTGAAATCCGCATCGCGGTTTACCGTCTGGGCAGTCAGAATCGCAGCAACGTCGTCGGGAAGCCTTGCACATGGTATAGCGCGAATGGCCTGCTGCGTAAAGGCACTTGTTCCCGAGCAATTAATGGCGATCGGTGCTCCGACCATTGACAGGGAGCTACATCTCTGATCAGCTGGTATCAGATTGGGATTAGGCCTGTCCAACGTACAGTTGTGGGAGTGTGAAGAGGTATTGTATTCAACCCCAAGGATCCCTAGTTGAACGGTCCAAGACGAACATAAGAGGGTAGACGTGGGACTTTGTACCATAGTAACCATACCCATTTGAGTTGGCTTAGCACCGCGCCCGTTAGCCTGAATTCGTCTCGCCTCCGACTCGAGTCACCAACCCTTCCTCCACGACAGACAGCAGTGTCCCTCGGAACAGGGTGACCGGAATGGCGACCATGGTATTCAGGGTGATGCCAGATGACTAGTCGGCCTGCTTCTGACCGTCGAATTGGGACAACAAAACTACAACGAAGAAGAGTATAATGGAGCCCAGGACGAGTTGCGGTACCTCCGGAGACCAAGATGAACCCTGGAGCCACCTGTCGAAGGCCGACCCATGGTGGGAAGCGAGTCGCCCATGCTCCTCATCCGGCGGCGGCGCCCCAGAGGGTTGTACCCCCAGGGCTGTCTCCACATTGGGTCGTTGAGCGACAGATTCATATCTGGATGTCGACACGGACGTGTGCGATATCAGTGGCTGGGTGCCATGTTGTCGTCTCTCACCTCGTCGACCAGCGGATCCAACCCGTTATTAGACGACATCTTGATGCAGAGGAGTACCCCTAGGTCGTCAAGGACTCCTTAGGTGGAGAACGTATCTTTGACTAAAAACTTGAGGAACTTAATCACCGGACCTTTGTTGATGGCGGTCCTCACATCCCACAGGTTGAGGGAAAAGATGCGTTAGCTGGCTACATGATGGGATTGGTCTTCGCCTCCTTCGGGGCAGTGGTCCCGTTGCACCGCATCCCATGATTGACAGCTTTTACGTTACTGGTCATCATATTGGCCATCCACAACTCTCTTTTCTCGCCCCAAGGCAATGTGAAAGCAACAAGCCGGCAGAGACAAGCCGAAAAGAAACCCTCTGTTAGAATGGGCATTCAAACCTAGCCAAGGCAGCAAAACACTAGTTATGTGAGCATGTGTGAGGCTCTAGTCGGTGGATTCTACGAACCTATCAATGATCAAGTTCTGTGCTTGGCCCTTCGACAGGGTTGACAACTTCTGCCGAGGCTTGTTTCGCCGTGTGGAACATCAAAGTGACCAGGCAGTCACCACGCTGACCGTGAACTCCCCCCCTCCCCCCCAACGCATCCCAACTCAATGAAGTGATGGGAAAAGGAATTTGGCCAGGAGCGGCCGGGAAACCAGCGATGTGTAGAAGGCATCGGACAAGTTCCGCATCGCACGCGTCGAGCAGCATCGTTGTAGTGAAATGGATAGACGAGACTTCTCGTTTGATGAAAATGGGTTCGTGTCACTTAACGAGCCCTGCCAGACTGCGAAGATTTCGAATGACAGTACCGTCTTGGATCACTTGATCAATAGGCGCTTTGGAGAAAGGTTTGGCTGTAAAACATGGCTCTGGCTCAATGGCGTAAAATACCACTATCCTGTTTGAGATGAAACACGCCGGCTTTTAGGTCAGTACCCATCAACCTTGCAAGTTCCTCGCCCAATCGAAAAAAAAAGGGAAACAAAAAGGAAATAAGACATAGAAACTTTTCCTACGAGAGCCCTATCTCCCACAAACGCAGCAAAACATCAAGTAACATGTCTCCATTTGGCGCCCAGTCTTTGACTCCGCCCATAGACTCCCAATGCGGCAAGCTCTTTAGGACGGAATCGCCATAGACGGGTTTACTAGACACCGGCGAACGGATGCCAACCTATGCCCTATAGTGTGGGTGAGCCGGCCGTCTTTCCCTTTGGTAGTTCCGCTCAATATTGCCCACCCTCTCGGCATCGATGCCGCGAGGCGGGTAGCTCCGAATGCGGCTTAGCTGGTTGTCGAGGTGCCGGGTCGCCTCCTGTCGTCCCTGGCGGTTGATGGGCTCGATGGGCGCCCTCTGGAAACCTCGCATGTTCCCCGGCGGATGGTCCATGACGCCGACGACGACGTTCTGCCGCCATCCGCCGTGGTTCGTCGTGCGCACGACGGCGCGCGTCTGGCCTACGTCGTTCAGGGCTCTCGCGTGGACAGGGCCCATCATGTTAGCCCGCTCGTTCGGGTGGAGCCGGCGCTCCACCTGCTGCGCCCGGGCAGGTCTCTGTTCGTATCGGAAGTGGTGCGGCTGCCCCGGCGTGGGGATGGGGTACTCGTACAGCTGACCGGGCGGCCCATGGGCTCGACCCGGCCCGGTGACGAAGTTATCAAAGTTTTGACGTCGGGCGCCGGCCGGCCCCTCGTTGTTTCGGTAGCCGTGTGGGTAGCCCGATGGCGTTGCGGCGTTTACCCCCGGGGCGTGGCGGATCTGCTGCGGCACCATGTGCATGGGCACGGGGCCACGGTTCGTGCGGTATTGCTGCGTGGATACCACGGGCTTGTCAGCTCGTGCCCTAGACGGAGGCCTCGCCGCCTTGCAGCGCGGACAAGGGCGGCGAATATGCGTCACCACCCGCTCCGTGGGTTGGCCAGGCAGCGAGGGGAAAGACGAGAGAAAAAGAACGAGAGTCAGCGTTTGATCTTACCATCTGTGTTCCGTCATTATCCGTATTCCGCCTCTGAGGCCTTGAATTCTCACTGCCCATGTCTGATAGCTCAATTCGAGCCCCGCCTCTCCGGTTAGCAGGGCCCGAAGACCACGCAGTTCGGTGCTTCCGCTTACCGAGCCTCTCTGATATAAGTTTGAGGATCAATTGGGCCAGCCCAACGTTGGCGAAGCGTGGATTTTGCGCCAGCCGCGAGGTGTACGTTGGCTTTTGGATGTGATGGGGCTGACGAGGCTCGCCTTAACAGTACGGCGTCTGAAGAGGGCCACCAAGGCCGCGGCGGGAGGACATTAATATAGATTCCTCGTTCGTTTCCTTATCTCTAGCTCGGCGCGCCTTTCTCGAGCGATCGAACCATGAGATTGGGCGACATGAAGATGGTGTGCTGTGGTTCGGCACGCAGGCTCTAGTTGCTCCGTCAGCTAGAGTGCCAAGCCAGGCAGCCGTCGAAAATCTAACCATGATTGGGCTTTGGGGGGGCCTGGCGCTGGGGGGGGGGGGGGGTGGCCTATGTCTCTTTCGCGAACAAGTTGGGGATTGCTATTGGTTCCAGATGAGGGGGTTTGGCCTGCACCCAACCGCCCAAACTGGCGGCTCTGGTGTGGCCGACATCTCACCTTCCTGGCTGGCACCTGGGTCCCCCTCCCCCAGGGTCGTCAAGTCGGCTTCCGATGCATTTCAGGACAGCCAGTCAATCGTTGCTAGCTTCAGTGTTGAGCCGGAGACTGTACCTTACAGTACCTTACTTAGGTACTGTGTCTAGGCGGTACAGTACAGTACGTGTTGCATGCTGCGGGGCCCATGGGGTTCCGTTGTGAAAATAAGAAGAGGGCGGGCGCTCAGCTGCACGCTGCAGGCCAATTTATGAGACCCATCAGCGCTTATTTCCGACCAAACCCCCGCTTCTCTCCATCCATCCTACATTGTTCCCCCAAAAGGCATCGATTTGGTAGCGCAAGTTTACCAAAACCATCCCCATCAGGCTCGCACATATCGCCATTCAATTTGCTTCCTCGTTTTCGTCTTCCGGCAATTCCACCAGCTCGAGCATGGCCATGAGTAGTGACGCGGATGCTGCGAGCGCATTCCTCGCCGCAGAAACCGCCGCCGACGAGGACTCCGGAGTCGCCTCGCGCCTCCCTTCCATCTTTCTGCATCTACTCGCGGCATGGACGGAGGGGAATCATGCGGCGGCAGCTGAGGAGGCGGCGCGCCGCATCCATGCCGACTACTGCGACGTCTACCTGCCCTCGGATCCGCTAATGAGAGGCCTGGACGACAAGGGCATGGCCGGATTTCTGAACCGTCTATACGAACTTATCTTCTTCCAGGTTCGTCTCGTTGGCTACGACGACGCTCGCCAAGATGCCCTCGTCGAGACCTTGCTCGAGCTGCGAAAACTGCCGCCACAGTCATTGAAAATTTGGGGTGTAAGCTGTCCGGTGCCCGTCTCGCTCGGTCTAGTTGCTAACTCGAGAACAGGAGGACTGCATTGTCTACGTCAATGATCCTGTTTTCGTCACTGTAGGGGAGGACAACTGGAATGGGAATTTCCGTATGAGTCCTTGTCGCGGCGATTTTGGAGCCAAGCGCTGATTGTTTGTGCTCGTACAGCAAACGACATTTTCGAACAGGATGACGAGTCCGCTAAGGCAGATTACCAAAGGAAGTGTAACGAGTGGGTGAACTTCTCGGCCTTTCTGGCACGTTGCACTGCGGCCGGTATTTACGACCGCTACGACGACCGCTTCAAGTATCCCAGCGTTGACATACCGTTGGCACTCGAAGAGAGACTGCCCGAAGGGAACCTGCGCGAGTGCCGACTCATGGTTGCCGCACTGTGGATCTTACATGCCGCTCGCGCCATATACGATGATCTGATTAAGGTGGACAAGGAAGGGTGGAACGTGAAGAAGTGGAGTCTTTGGGAAACCAAGCTTAGGGAGATCGAGAATGATGCCGCCGCTGGCCCGAAGCTCAAGTCGATTCTTGGGCAAACGCTCGCAGAAATGGCGCTGATAAGTGCCACTTCATGAGATACTTGTTCTGAACAGATAGTTAGATGGTGAGGTCATGAGCAATCCCGACTTGGACTTGGTCACTAGCCATTCTAGGGTGTCGCCGTGGGGTCGTACCACGGGGATCTCAGTCGTTAACTCCACTATCGATGTGGAACCGCGCGTAATCATATATTCGTGGTTGAGGCAACCTCGCTGGCTCTTTGGCTGGTCGTGGCACCGGCCACGTTGATAAGACCTGGACGGCACGAGAGAATCATCAAGCTAACCGGCCTTGATTTTAAAGCCAGCTCATATCCCAGCTCAAATAATGTTCCAGCCCAAATAATGTTCTGGCTCGAGCTGTATCCCAACTCAAATAATGTCTTAGCTCAAATGCGCGTAGACTGCGGCAGCGTAGCATGATCTGGAGACGTTGAATCGATCAGCCATAATTGAACCAATATCTGCCCGTCTACTAACCACCACGTAGCAGAGGACAGTTCCTGCAAAGCAGAATGACGTCGAGGAGGAGTGTAGACTGTTCCCTTGCAGTGGAGATGTCCGTATATCATTGAAAGGGGGGAAGGGTGGCTCTGGGTGGTCGACCGCATCCTCGCTGTTCCCACTGCATTTCTCAAACCATGGCAATTATAGCCGGGGAAGCCCAAACAAGGACTCTTTGCTCAGCCCTCACTCAGCCTGGCTCAGGCCGAGGCGGCGACTGCTCAGGTCCGAAGACGGAAATGGCAATTCCTGGTGACCAAATTGGGGTCATGTTCTGCATGTTATTAAAAAGTGGTGCACAGGCTAAACTGCTTACTAACGATGCCAAAGGCATCCACCAACAATATTCCACTGGTTTTAAGAGGTAACCAAATGCTAGGTACCTACCTGAAGGGTGCGGGGGTTTCACAGCATTTTTACGCCTGCCAAAGGCCATCGACTTTCCCCCACAAAAATTTCGAGCCCGTCGGTTCTCCTCAGGGAACGCTTGTGTCTGGTTTCCCTTGGATCACCGTGTGGCAAGAGAGAAGTTGGAGGCCGCCGAAGCGAAAAAAAAATGTCGAATATGTTAAAATGAATGCAGCTGCAAAATGACGGATTGGTTCTTGGGGGGAAGAAGTGCTAAGGCCTCCTAGGGGTTTGAAAATGCTGTGAAATGGCTAAAGTGCAGAAAAGGTTATAAGTCCTTTTTTATTTATGATAGGTCCTTTAGATAGGTCCTTTAGACTCGCACTTGAAGTCTAGCTGCAAGATTGGTAGTCCGCAAAACTTACCGAACAAAATTGGATGATTCCATGGCTGTCGCATACAATAGCAATGTGTCCTCTGGTACCACCGACGGCTCTATCGTTCCTAAATACTTCCTCACCACTTCGTAGTCATTGACCGTTTCTATCCAAGCCCACCTTTCGGGTCCAGAACTCCTCCTTATTTACCGCACGACTGTTATAGATCCCATCAGGAGACTCCTTGTTCATCGTCGATCACATCCGGCACCTCTTCAAACCCCAGAGCTGCGATCTGCTTCTTCCACTGCTGCTGGGACCTCATATCCTAGTTCGTCTGGTCAGAACTGCCGGCGAGTCCGCTTTTGGCACCTGGTGAGAGGACATACTTGTTCTACGGTATCCTTGATCACGTAGCGCGTGACGTGTACCTCGTTTTCCTGCCCCAGCCGGATGGCGCGTGCGATGGCCTGGCTCTCTACGCTGGGGTTCCACTGCAGTTCGAGGATGAAGACGCGGTTGGCGCAGGTTAGGTTTAGCCTGGGAGGTTGGTCAATATCACATAGGTATTTGCATGTATGTTTAAGTGGGAGACAGCCAAGGCAGCTCACGTACCCGAACGCACCGGTGCCTGTCGTCATGATGAGCACTGGCATCTTGTCGTCTTCAGAAAACTGGTCGAGCTTGGCCTGTCGTTGCGAGAGGGAACAGCTGCCGTCGATGCGGAGGTGAGGGATTTTGGCTTCGTGCAGGTGCTTGGAGAGGAGGTATAGCGTTCGAGTCCAGCACGAGAAAATAATACTGTTCTCGTTAGCCACACGTTAGTTTACGACAGCCGGAGATGGAGTATGCAGAGAAGCGACGGGGAGGTGGGGTCTTGGGTCTTGCCTCTTCGTCGTCCATAGATCCGTGTGGACGTCCTCGATACACGCCCGCATCTTCGTCGAGTGACCCTCGGAGTTGAAATAGGAGTCATCGTCATCCCCGATCGCCTGTTTGGCCGGCCAGTCCGGCATGGCCGCATCTCCCGCCGCTCCGCGAGCCTCGACCGGCGCACCCGCAGGCCGCTGCGCACACACAGGACAGTGCTGCGTCTGCCCCGCGGCGCCGGGCGTGCTGCTCGACTCCTCGAGGCACTCGGAGCACAGCAAGTGAGCGCACTGCTCGCGGAAGCCGTTGCCCAGCCCGCCGAGCCCCAGGATCGGCATCGGCAGTTGGCAGCCGGAGCAGGTGATTTCGCCGTTCTGGCCGAGCGCAGAAACCACGGCCTCTCGCTCGTCGCGGTAGCTGCGGCGATTCCAGGAGAAAGGCCGCTGGAACGTGCCGTGGTTGCACAGCAGGCGCATCTGCAGGTTCGCCTGGAAGAGCCCGAACTTGTAAATCTTGTCGACCCCGTTGACGCGGTGCCGGATCTTGCGCATCAGAATCTTGCTCGTGTTCTCGTACTGTTTGCGCTCTGCCGGGGAGAGCACGAGCGTGCGCATGCGTTGTCGCAGCCCCGGAAGCTTGATGACGTCCTTCGTGCGGCGCAGGCAGAGGGCCTCGAGGAGCATGATGAGGCGGTTCTTGACGACGGTTGGGTCGTAGATACTTTGCTCGAAGGGGATATCGATCCACTTGCGGAAAATGGCGGCTTTCGAGAAGGGCTCGGCGCGGATGAAGGCAAAGAGCGCGCCGAGGTCGGCAAGCTTGTTTTGGATGGGCGTGCCGGTGAGACACCACCGCGAGTTAGCGTGGAGGTCGCTGCAGGCGTGGTAGAAAGCCGTGGCTGGGCGGCGGATGATGTGCGCTGGGGGGTTGTTAGGTAGCTGAGGTATGCTATCACGACCTTAATAAGGGCGGTGGGGACTTGCCTTCGTCAAGGACGACTCTGTACCAGCCAATCCGGTGGAGGAGAGAGGGCTTCGACTTGGCCTGAAATTCAGTAGTGAGGGTGTTGTATGTGGTTACGACTATGTCGGATTCTGAGATCTTTTCGAGGTCTTTCGGTCTCCTAGGGCCATGGTACTTGATTACCGTAAGGCCTCCTTTCAAGTGCCTGTGTACATTAGTCAGTCTGGTAGCGATGATACCACTGCGAAGCAAGCACATCTACTTTTTGATTTCATCCATCCAGTTGTTGATGAGGACTAAGCTGGCAAGTCAGTCCTAGCGTACCCTTATGGTATGGAAAAGGAGGGCGGCGTACGGGCAGACGGGGCTACCACAAGCGTAGAGCGCGAGTACTTGAGCGGCCCCTTGCCTTCAGCACCGTCGTTCTGCTGCTGAGCCCATTCCTCCCCGTCGTCGAGAGTCCTCATGGCCAGGGCAAGGATAGACAAAGATTTCCCCATGCCCATTTCGTCGGCTAGAATACCGCCTCCTCTCTCATTTGGCTTGATGCCCTGCTTGGCCTTGGCCTTTGTGATTCTGTGGCGATACCTGATGTAGTCACGTCAGTCGTGGACATTGAATTGAATTTACAAGCGGCGCACTCTTCCCTCCCATCTTCTAAAGTGACCGTCTTCCAAAGCCTGTACTTGTCGTTTATATGGCCGGATTCTCTCTCCAGCATGAAGCCCAGTGCTTCTTGTTGGTGTCTAGCAGCGGCATATTAGCAACTAGCAGACTTCAAATCGGAATATAACACGAGACCTACTTGAGCAGCTCCGCGGTGACCCTATTCCCGCCCTCCACCATGTCAAGATGCCGAGTGCTGCCCAGAGACTTGTACACCTCCTCGACCATCTTCCTCAACCGCCCCTCCCGGTGCTTCTTGCCCGCAAGCCCCTCGTTGGGAACTCGGCTCACAGGCTGAACTGGCTGCACCTGGACGCCATTGATCTTGAGAGGTAAGAAGTGCGGGTTATCGTATGCCACTCCACGCCTCGTATGGCCCGGCTTCTGCAGCCACAGCTTGCCGCGTGAGAGCGCGTCACCTACCTCTGCCGCGGCCCACCGCCGCCCGTACACGTTGATGCCGACCTTGACCATTGCCTCAGCCGGCTTATTGGCGCGCCCAATGGTCTCCTTCAGGTTGGACGTGGTCGCGATGGGCTCGAACTCGACGTATGACTTGGCCAACAGCGGTGCGAGCGTCTTGCCTACGCCGGAGCGCAGGTAGCCGAATTCCTCGCCGTCATCGGGGAAGCACAAGAGGACGTGGTCCTGCTGCTCGTTGAGCTTGAAGCGCTCGTAGCCGGCCGAGCTTTTGCCCAGCTTGCTGTCGATAATTTGCATCTCGCCTACGAGCTTGACGTCAAGGTTGTGCAGCTAGCGCAGATTAATCGTATCCCAAGTCAGAGAGGTCAGAGAGAGGCAACTGCAGTGGCCACTCACCTTTCCGTAGCATATGGTCTCTTCGTCGTCTGCCGAAGTGACAGACTTGGCTCTCAATTGCGTTGATTCCGGCGTGATAGACGGCGAGGGCGAGTTCTCTTGGAATGAAATGGGGGTCAATTGGGACGAGTCAAAGTTTGGCAAGGCCATGCTATTTCCCCATTCTGCAAGCTCGCTGGTTGGGTTGTAGTCTGCCTCATCGAGGTTCATCAGCGACATTTGATTGCTGATACTTGGGTCAAGGAGGATAATTACCGCCAAACAGATCTGGTAGAGAGTTCGCTGGTTGCATAACGGGAATGTCACTGGGTTGTTTAGCAGCGCTCGTGAGGAATGCTCCGTGTTGTTTCCGTACCTTCCGTGATGTTGACTCTGTCGTGGTGTATCGGGAAAGGTACCAAAGTACTGCCATATTTCTTGCTGATACGGGGTGGCATCGTCTACCTCCTCGACGGGATTCATAACTCGCTTCAAAGGGTTGGACATCGTCATCAATCGATAACCTCTTGTTGTTGTTGTTGAGGAATCTGACGAGGCTAGCTATCTGGAGCCTCAATTGCTCTATACTACGCGCGCTGAGGCCCAGCCCTGACTTGCACAGCGTGGCAGTACATGGTTGCCTGGTCGGGGACATGGGTTACTGAATCCGCCCAATCAAGGGGAATCAAAGGTGCCCAGGCCTGCATAGGTATTCTCTGGTGGCTGCCTCTTGTTGAATGTGTGGTATGGTACCTATGGGGCTTATACAATAGTAGTTACCCCTGGGGCTGTAATTCAGGCATGCTTGCAGGATCCAAAGTGGGGTAATTTGGCTGGGAATCTCGGGGTTTTTGATGCTGCCCACATCCACTTTTTCCAACTGGAGTAACTGAATCAAGTCAGTCAACCTGATCACACTACCTGCGTATAACGCCGTATATATCCCACACTTTTTTCTGTGCATCCAGCCTACCGAGACCTGCAGTCTAACCGCCCATCCCTTCCGACAAACTTTTAAGTTGGCGCGGTTGAATTCCTGGCCCATTATTCCGTACCCATTGCGTCAATCAAAACCCAGGGTTAGTGGTGTGCCTAGTATTGTCAATCGGTTGCGACAATGGACATGGACAAGTTGCTTGTCCTTACCGAAGATTTCGGGGAATGGGACCTCCTAAAGCCCCAGGACAAGGAATTATTCGAGTCGAGCAGCTACGAAGATGTGCAGCAGGACCTCAATGTCATTCAATCACAGCGGGTGATAATGGAGACGATGATGAACTTGAAGCGGCTACAGCCATTTCTGACCTGCATGGCCCATCTCGAGAAGGTCTTGTACACCATCAAATTTCAGCATACTGCAAAGGTCATGGGCTATGTTTGGGGTCCGGTTCGATTTATCCTCAAGGTGCGTCCCTGTGCCATAAATATCCCGACGAACATTGCTCATCAATCTTCTAAAGACCACTAATCCCACGGAGAGAGCATTCGACAACGTACTCGACGTATACGAGCAGCTAGGAAAGAAAATCCCCCCGCTTTACGAGTATACACGGCTCTTCACTGCACTGCCGGAGAGCGAGGGATGCTTGCTGTTCATGTACCAGGACGTTCTTACGTTCCATCGGCTTGCATACAAGCTCTTCTCTCTTCAGTTTAATTGTGAGATGGAGCCCAAAGCAGCAACAGTAATGGCAAACACTAATCCCCGTCTCTAGTGTGGCAGAAACTGTACCAGCCAACCTGGAAAGCATTGAGCCATACGTTCAAGCACCTAGCGGACTCTCTGGAAAGACATGGGCGGTTCATACAAGCACACGGATCATCTTTCCGAAACCCCCAAGCGAACTTGGACGAAGGTGACGAGTTAGTGTGCGTGGAATCTGGGCTGGATATTACTCAAGACTGGGGTGGTGCCAGGATGGAATTCTACCGCTATCGCAACGATATGGACGGACGTCGACACCAATTTGAGGAGGAAGAGAGAATTAGGAAAGAAGACGAAAAAAAGAGCGTCATGACGTGGATCTCGGCCTCGAAGAAGACGCAGTCGCTTCACAAGAAGTTCCAAGGCACGAGAATATGTCCCGACACTGGTCGCTGGCTGTTCAGGAGGTATAGTGAAGTCACTGACTGGATGAAAGAAGACCAGCCTCCTGAGTCTGCTATCTGGCTCCACGGCAGCAAGGGATTTGGTAATGATATCCATAAAACCCAAGAGATAGCCAAGCTAACAGTATGCAGGCAAAACTGTGTTAGCATCGCTCCTCATAGACGAGCTGAAGGAGCTGTGCACGGAAAAGAAGAAGTACGCGATCCCACGGAAGAGCAAGACGTACTACTTCTACTGTCAGGAAGAAGATCCCGAACATCGCACTTATCTTGACATCCTCAAGGGCATTCTCCATCAGATGGTCGACGCTGACGAAGATCTCTTACCCCTCTGCGTTGAAAAAGCTGCATCAAGCGGAAGCACAAACCTGGCAAACGCAGAAATTGCCCAAACCCTCATCGAGGCCTTCTTCGAGTATAACTCCAGGCAGTACATCATTATCGACGGGCTTGACGAGTGTGAAGCACATGAAGAAATGTGCCAAACTGCAACCTTCTTCATGAGGCAGGTTACAAAGTGTGACAACGAGATCAAACAGGGCCGACTGAGGGTTCTGTTCATGAGCCAGCCGATGCCGGAGCTGGCTAAGGAAAAAGCCATGCCGGAAGACGATGCCTGTGTGGAGCTCAAGTCGACCGACAATGCGGACGACATCAGGGCCTACGTGAAGAAGAGGATCCCGGACTTCTCCGAGAGGCGTGCCACAAGTAGTGGTTTTAACCTTTCTGAAGGCGATAGGGGGCAAATCGAGAGTATTATCTGCCGCCGGAGCGAAGGTCTGTTGCCCCCATAAGCTGCATTGCAGGTACGATAAATTGTAATAGTGCAGACTGACGAGAATTGTAGACATGTTTCTCTATGCCCATCTGGCCATCGAGTATCTTCTACAGCAGCCGACCAAAGAGATGCTTCTCGACAAGATCAAAGAGGAAATGCTACCCAAGGAACTCTCACAGATGTGCGTCTAGTATATATTACTGTCGACTATGAATAGATCGGGAATAAGGCTGACCACTATTCACAGATATGAGAAGCTTCTGGGCTCGGTTAGGACCGGGTTGTTGCAACTGGCAGATGGTGAGACCCACTGGCAGATGGCCAAGCTCCTCCTGGGCTGGCTGGTCTGCGCAAAGCGAGTCCTGAAATGGCACGAAATGCAGTCCATTCTGTCTTATGACCCGGTTAACCAAAGGGTTGACTTCGACAACAAGATGCTTCGACAAAATGCCAAGAAGTACCTCGGGTCATTGGTGCACGTCCTAGACGGCGACCACATCCGGATTATTCATTCGACAGCGCGGCGGTAAGCAATGAGTTTCTTCGCAGACCAACTCTGTATTTCAAGAGGTTAACAACCACCAGCTACATCGTCCAAAATGAGCATATCAATGAGCAAGCAATCCAGTGCGAACTCACAATACTTTGTCTGAGATACCTGTGTCTCCTCAGCTTCTCGAACGGATATGACGAATACGAGCGTCGAGACAAGGCTAAGCTCGGTTGGTTCTCTTTCCAAGACTACGCCTGTTCCCAATGGCACAGCCACGTTGCCACGATGATTATGGCATGCAGGGACCTCTTTTTCAACGGGCATCATAGCCACGAGTACGAAGAGAAGTTTGGCTCTGCCTTGCAGTATTTCATCGACACGCATCGTGCGGACCTCACGACAGAGCCTCACCCTGACCTCGAACAAACACCTTCCGAACTCGCCGGATTCTCAGGGCTCTCATTCTACGGAAACCTCGTCATCCTATGGAACCATATCTATACCCACCAGAAGGGCACATATGACGTACGCAACACTGTTGGCATCACTCAGCTCGACAAAGCTCTACAAGAAAATAGACGCACACTAGAGGAGAACTTCACACCCAGCTCAGAAGCCTGGCTCAATGACACGATAGAGGACTACTACGGCCCCAACCTCTTCAAGTGCAAGCGCGTGCTGTGCAAATTCTTCTATCAGGGCTACGACAGAAAGAAGGATCGCGAGACCCACGACGCGCGCCACGACAGGCCGTACCGGTGTCCCGTGAACTGTACCCTCGCTCCTAACGGCTTCTCCTCCAACAAGGATAGGGAAAAGCACATACGGACCTATCACCCGGACCAGAGTGAAGGGCCGTCCATTTTCGAGCCTATGCGTTCTAGGACCGGGGAGCCGCGGTTCACCTGCGCCATGTGCGGCAAGAATTTCACGCGGAAGATCACCCTGAAGGGTCACGAGAGGTCTCATTTTGGGGAGCGTCCGTATGCATGCTCAAATTGTGGCAACAAGTTTGCGAGGTTGAATGATTGTCGAAGGCATGAGAAGATTCATTCAAGGAAACGGGCGTAATGTGGTATGCGATTTGCAATGGATCTTGTGCTTTTGTGTCATCAAATGAGAAAACATACATGGAGTCCTATCCCCTGAGTACCGGCTCTAATGTGATATCCCGTCGCTTCGCACCTTTCCATAGAGTCATATCCGTAAAGACGACCAACCCAACTCTCCGATAAACTCTTGTACCTACGTCCACTAAGAGCAAGCCGATGCCTTTCTCGACGCCTTCATCTACCTTCACTGTGCCCAAAAGCAAATACTCCGTCTCTCTAAGTTGGAGTCCTCCCTGCTGCAGTTCAGCGCTTGCATCCACAAGATCTGGCCGCTCCAATATGGTACCAAGCTTTTCATCCTTTATGTCGCCTTCTTCAAGAATACGACATGTCAGCTCTGCAGCTGATACGGTCAGCGACTTGATCTTGGCATCTTCAGTCCAGAGGGGCCCCTCGTGGCAGATCACGCCGTTGAGAGACGCCCATGACCAGCTGGGTGCCCGCTTGAGGCACCGCTCCTGCTCTCTGTCAACATCTGGTTTGTACCATGCCAGGAGCTGTATGAACCATTTCCTCCAGAGCCCGTAGATATTCGTGTCGCGCCATAGTGTCTCTAGCTCAGTCGTTATTCCCGTGACTGCACTAAGCCTATCTTCCGGGTCTGACAGCTTGCGTTCCGTGTACTGTTGGATGATCGATTTCCAGAGGTAGATCTTGTCGGAATCGAGATTTCCAAAATAGGGCTCCGCGTCATCGTCAAAAACGGTCCATGGCAGAACTTCCAAGGGTTGTAGATACTCGAGTCCCCTCCCGGTGACGCCCCGAAGATCCACCTCCTTACACTGCCACAGAAGCTCGTAGTCGGAGAAGATGAGCATTCTTGATGACAGCATGAATTCCTGGAATGTCCAGCCTCTCTTGTCTAGGGGATGTTCGGGCTCGTATGCCTCTGCCGAAAGATACACGGTGCCTTTCTCCCCATTCAACATGGGGATATGGAAGCTATCCCTTGGATAGTAGGGTTGGATCCTCTGCGAAAGAAACCCATCCGTGGCGTTTTCAGAGGAAGATGCTGCGATGGTTATGGCAGCATTCTTGTAGATGGACGCCATCTGGGAAATCTCCTTGGCTTTGTCGGTCTTGCAGTCCTGGATGATGCACAGCGCATCAACCCAAAGATAGCGAAAACCAAGTTTGCGGGTGACCAAGATAGCGTCCTGTATTGACTGCTGGAGACTCTCGAGCGTGATGTCACCCGTCAAATCCTCAAGAGTATCTCTGCGTAGCAGAAGCGGTTGGACCGGCGCCGTGGGCTCAGGGTGCTTTCCCCAGCAATAGCTCAGGACGAGATATGGCGCGTGGGTCTCTGTCTCGTTGACTCTGAGTTTGATGGTTGGATGAGGGTCCTCAGGCTTTCCAACGTCGAGGACGCGCGTCGGAAGCACAGTGTCTCGCGAGTACTGGCAATGTTTGTGAGGCTTATCAGGATTCATACAGTCTTCGATGAGGGACTGTGCTGCCGCAAACACATTGTCGCTTTGCACATCCCTGTGGAGAGGCCTTCGGCGTACAATGTCTCCAACAGGGTTGTCTGAGTCTTGTTAGATGCTATCGTCACCTCGTCGATAATATAGAGAAAAGAGTACTTACTCTTTTCTGCAAATGGATAGATTGTGATGATGCATTTGTCGGGTTCAGATTCGAGGCTACCTTTAAGCCCATAGACACCAGGCAACGGTCGAATGCTAGAAACCGTGCTCGTCGAGTGCGCACTTTGGAAATTCCGAAATATGAGGGGATCGTCGCCCGCCCAGTTCTCATCATATTCTTTACAGACAACCAGGTAGACGAACTTGCAGATTCTACAGCCTTCGATTCCGGAAGCCATACACTCGGTGCGGGTCCGGTGGCGGAAGCCGCTCGGTGAGTTGAGAGATTCGAGACCCTGATTGGAGAACATGTGTGTGCATGGAGCGCATGGAACATCAGGTGTGCTTTCCCAGATTCTTTTGGGCTGGGACGGGCCGGGGCGGTCCGCATCGTCTGGCGCGGGCCACCTCCGTTTTTGCCTGACAGGGATTTGGGCTTCCTCGCCCATGGCCTGGAATTGTCAGTTTACAAACGGACTACTCCCAAGACCGCGAGTAAGGAATTGACAAAAGAGTCCAAATTTCTCCCTGCATTTTTACGGAGATGATGATTTTGGTTGCCCTTAGGCAGCGACAAGCGGGGTGAGTTGCTGGTGTGGCTGAGCCTGCAGAAGGGAAACACGCATGGTGCAGACCAACCCAGACAGGAGCTGCAGCATTCTGTGGCTGCCTATTCAAGGCCGATATGGCTGCGTTTCTCCTTGAGTTAGCTAGGTGTTGCATTTGCAGGCAGCTCGCGACGCTCGAACGGTCGCGCGGTCTTGTCGAGGAGAAGAAGGCGTTGCAGACTGCCAATATGCTGCAGGTGTCGCCGAGGAGGCTAAGGCCTTCTTTGACACGCTGACGATCAAACAGCAGATGCAAACTAGTAGTCCGCCTTGGAGCACCGCCACCTCTTCCTTAGTATTCAGTCTCCGCTGGGCAAAGTGTCCAAGTGTCCAACTTCACAGCATTTTTAAGCCCACCCAAGGCCTTCAATCTAGTGGGTCACTTCACAACAAGGGGGACTTGGGCAACCAATCACATCACAGGCAGACGATGATCTCGTGTAGGAGGTTCACAGCATTTTTAACCCCTCCAAGGCCTTCCAGTTTTCCTCCTCTCATAATGGAAGCGGGAAGTCAGCCTTGTGTCCGCCTTTGAAGCACAGACTCTACTTCATGGTATTTTAAAGCCCACCCGAGGCCTTCCCCCCCTCCCATATTAAAGTGAAGAAGGAAAGAAGAAAAGAAGGAAAGAAGAAAAGAAGGAAAGAAAATCGTCCCTCGCGTCCTCCTACTGATCAGGGCCGTCCGGTGGCCCGGGCGCCTTGCCGGGGAGCCGGGGCGCCAGGGGTCCCAAAGCGGGGATAGCTTCATCCCAGGGTGTAAGTCCCCCACCACAACGGCCGAGGGTCAACGAGGCCAACTTCCAGGCTCAGCCCGTTACAAATAGAAGCTCTCAGCACCTATCTTATTCTTCAAGGGATCAACCTTTTATTATCATTATTATCACCTAAAGCATTTTAGACCCTAAGGGTGTTTGATTGTGGTCTGTGAAATGCGGAACTTTCTCTCCGGAGATTTTCGGTTATAATTGGTGAGTGGGTGATCAAGGCCTTGGGCGGACTTAAAATTGCTGTGAAACGGACCTCCGAAGATGTGCATAGAATCTAGTAATATGATTGGCAGAGCTTTGCCTGCGCCACAGTTGGGCAGGGCCTTATGAAATTCTGCCACCAACCTTCAGCTTGTGCAGCTCTAAGACAATGACGACGGCGATGATGACGACGATGGTGACAATAGGGAAGCAAGGTTGGCCAAATAAAGAGGTTGCAGTTGGCAGGGAAATGTTCAAGAGCTTAATATAGGCAGAGGCAGTATAGTAGAAGGAAGTGTAGGCAGAGGGAAGTACAGCAGAGGCAATACCTAGATAGCCTTGCTAGTCTTGCCTTCTAAGCAGGGTTGACATCTTGCCCTAGCCTAGGTAGCTACTTAGGGCGCTTCAAATTTCAAACTTCCTATCGCTGGCATAAAGAGCCGTAATGGTTGGTAGCCTTCTGTAAGATCTTGTGGCAAAAATTCAAAAGGCTGTACACGGAGTGGAAAACGGCCGTACACCAAGTGGAGCTCCTTAAAAATGCTGTGAAAGGCGCATTGCCTTATTTACGGCCAATGATCCGTCGTGCTTGTTGGACGGGTGGAGCGAGTTTTGCAAACGGCCAGATCATGTTGTGGGAGAACCTAGATTCAGAAAGCCTTTCTTGGCAACTACTAATAAGAGCAAATAAATGACTCTGCTCAACCACCAAGAAAATACCAAACGTGCCAATAGGACTAGCCTTCCCCCCTTGCAAGCCATCCGCCCAACGCTTCACACCCTGGTACCATAGGGAAACTGATCCCCATCCTCATCCTCATCCTCATCCTCAGCCTCCGCCATTCCAAAATAGGCCGTCCCCCAACCCCGCACGTTCTCCCTCGGTCGCAGAGGGCGGACAGTAATCCGGCGGCGTTCGCCTAGATCCAGACGTTGGGAGATTGTCACTGGAGGGCCTACCTCGGTGCGAGTTTGAGGCGACGGTGGATTTGGCTCTGGCAGTTCATCTCCGGCGGATGATGCTATTCTTGGGCCTGGTTAGAGAACTGGGGGTGCAGGGCGGGGTGGGAGGTGGGGGAGCTAACTGGAGCTGCCTTTGTTCTTGTCCTTCTTCTTATCCTTCTTGCCATCCTTGTTGCCCTTCTTGTCGTCCTTCGGCGGGCTACGCTGCGATGGGCCGGGCTGCGGTAGAACCTCGCCTGGCTCGAGAAAGTGATTCGAGGTCTCGATGATGATGCCTTCTTCAGTGATCACTCTCTTGGTAGATTGGGGAGTAAAAAAATAGGTGCAGCCGAAACGATTGCAGTTCCTGTCCTTGCAAACGTGGCGATCGAGCTCGCTGCGACATACTTCGCAGCAACGAAACAGGTCTATCATCGTGGCTAGTGGTGTTGTTAATTATCAGTACCCGGTTGTCAGGACAGATTGAAGTGCGAGCAGCAAGATTATGGGGCAAGGGTATCACCAAGGGATTGGCTGTGATGGTGTAGACAGTAGTTGAAAACTCGCCGTGATGTTTGTGTGCTGAAAGTCAAGACCCTTATATACATGGAATTGTCTGCCTGTATTCACCTGCGCCTAGAGCGCCTTCACGATGCTAGGTATTGTGATTAACGCACAATAGCACTTTGCCCTGGCAGATACTCACAGCTGGATTTTGATCGGCCAGTGACCAGGAGCAAGTGAATATCTGTCCCACTATATCAAGGCCGCCTCACCAGCTGCGGTAAGCACGATAAGGCTCCCGAGGGACTAGACATGCCCAGTCCTACTTTCTGAATGGCATAAGCAGTTTTCCACTTTGTCACAGCATTCCTGTTCACTGACCCATTTTACCACAGTGCATGTAGTTCCTGCCTGTGACTTCTCGGGGAAAGTGATGCCCGTCTCTTTATCACAAACACAATCAGATATACAGTAGTTTGGTTATGGACATGGGAAGACAAAGTGTTGGTGAGACAGCTGTGATCTTCAGAAACTCTGTTTGTGGTTTCTCATCTTCCTTTGGAGGGAGAACATGGTAATTAATTACATGTGGGTTGATTACTAGACATAAAGGCAGGATCCTGCCTTCTTTAAGGTATTGAAAAGAAGCTAAAGGGGCTGACATCGTTGTTTTTACGGAGTGATGTCGTAGGAAGCGAATGACAAGTCCAAGAGGAGCCACGGTTGAGAAAAGCCTAACCTTGCTACTTGTCACTGATGATTGCAAGAAGTGCAGCGACAACTTCACATGCCTAGCCGTCAGCTGCAATCTACAAGGGTGGTGGTCATGGTGTTCTGAGTTAGAGTTTACAACCGCCTGCCGTGGCAACATAAGAAGCCATTTCCCAGGCAGTCTGGATCGTGGTGTTGTCCGTCCAATCGCTCGAGTTGAGCCTCAGCCCAATGGCAAGGCTCAGGAGGACCGGCGTCAACACGATAATCGGGATCCGGGTCGTGGACCAGCCTAGAATGAGTTCGATTGAGAGCATATGACCTTCTTTTGGGTTGGAAGGAGCTGTTGTTAAGGGCCATGTGCATCCATTCCATCCATCTTTCGGCCATTCTACCCTCTAGACTCGTGCAGCGGTATGCGTCGTAGAGTCCAGTCATTAGAAACTGCCTAGCCTCGTCCACAAGGTACCAGGTGTGAGACGGTGTGAATGGATCACACTACAAATACAATCTACTATCATCCGCCCGATCTCGAGGGGTTTCCCCTAAGGGGGAACTAGCCTTGTAGAGCCCAAAGCCTCTCACATCCTTGAGAGAAATCAGGGACTCCAGCCCCCTAAGCTTTGTGATACTCCACCCTATTTGGAATAGGTGTTTGGGCTTTCGCACAACGATTAGCGGTTCTCTGGGAATGTCCGTCACTGGAGAAAGATGCCAATAACGAGGAACTGCTTGGAGTTTTTAGAGCGGCTGTCTTTTGACTCAGGCTGGGCCGCCTCATCCTTGACGAGTTGCCGCCAAGTCAGGTGTGGTGGTCGCGCTCTTTTCCGACTGTGAGGAATGCTCGTGGGTAATCTCTGCCCTACGAATCACCGCCGCCTGTTCAGGACTTGAGCTGGCGCCTTCTTGAGCCTGTTCATTTTCCTGCCCCAACACTTTCGAGAACGACTTTTGACCCAGATTGTGAACCTGGCCACCTAGCGATCTCACCATAATGCGGACTTTGGGCTTCGAAAACCTCTGTTGAGAGCAGCCGCAACAATGGGAACAGGTGCGAGTTCGCGAGGGCAAAACGACGTACCGGGCGACCGAGTAATCGAGAGCCTGGCATGCCTACGCCCGTGACTACGATGACTAGAGGTACCGTTGCCTACGCAACTGGCTCAGATATTCGTAAGCAACCAGAATCATCGTTTTGTAAGTCAGTTTCACAGTACAAACGTCATCAGCATCGTAAACCCCTACCTTTTCCTCCTCAATCGGCTGTCAATCAAGAAAAGACTCGAGTTATTTGATTACCCCTTTATGTCTCCGCCCAGCCCTACTCAACCACAGGAAGCACTTCCAAAGCATCCCCCCTAGACAGTTTGCGCTCCAGCTCTGTGCGATGAGTTTTCGGGAATTAGAGCTCAACGATTGCCTGCAGGAGCACAAGTCGCGAAATGCGCGTGACAATGCGCCGGGAATCATCTTGGACGCGATTCAGCCAGCGAAGGAGGGGTTCGCAGTGAAAAACAATGCGCCCGAACCGTCTAGCCAACGAATCCGGAAACCGAGACTCAAAGCTTGACAAAACCAACCAAGCCAAGAATCCATCGACAAATACCACTGCTCCTGCCGGTAAGACCTCGAACCAAGCTCCCCGACGGCATATTTAACAATAAGTGGAAACTTGTGGCTGAAATGGTACGTACCTGAAAAAGGCGCCTACCGAGTGGAGCTCTTTTCCCCCCAAAGGCCAACCCCCACATCACGAGAAACTTCTTGCCTCTTCCCCCCCATTTTAAGTCAATCCCGAATCAACCCACCGACAAGATTAGGCGGGGTCTCGCCTTCGCGTCGCCATGGCCAGCCATCTCGAAAACCTTCTGCTGCCACACGGCCGCACAGCGCTCTGCAATTCCGTGCTACCAGCACTTTTGGACTGCATCTCCGACATCGCGAAGACGTTACGCAAGTCACAACATGTCTCTCTTGCCGGCACCGCAAATGCATTTGGTGATGGGCAGTTGAACGTCGATATTTCAGCAGAGAACCTCGTCCGAGCTGCGCTTGCGAAATGCCCTTCCGTAGTCACCGCGAGCAGCGAAGAAGAGCCCGTGGAGCGACCCGCCGGCGACGGTCGAGCCGTGGACAACGAGACTCCCGCTTCAGAACAATACACCGTCGCCTTCGACCCTCTCGACGGCAGCTCCATCATTGCACCTAACTGGACAGTGGGCACCATTATCGGCATCTGGGATGGCGGGTCGGCGCTCCACCAACTGCCCTCGAAGAGGCAAATCGCCGCCGTCCTGGGCATCTACGGGCCGCGCACCACCGCCATCATCGCCCTGCGGATCCCCGGTGCTGAGCCGTCTTGCCTCGAGGTCGGGATCGGCGAGTGCGGGGCGCAGGACTGCGAGATCCTCCGGTCCAATGTGCGCTTCACGGACCCGCCGTTCAAGACGCGCTATTTTGCCCCGGCCAATCTCCGCGCGGCAGCGGAGGACGAGGCGTACATGCGCCTTATCACGCAGTACGTGCAGAAGAAATACACCTTGCGGTATAGTGGTGGTTTAGTGCCGGATGTGGTGCACGCGCTGGTGAAGGGTCATGGCGTCTACGTGTCCCCAGTGACCGGCGTGAGCAAGGCAAAGCTGCGTCGCTTGTATGAACTGTGTCCTATTGCGCTGGTGGTTGAATGCGCTGGAGGAAGGGCTGTTGATCCTGCCGATGGGGAGGATATTCTGAGTCGGCCGTTGGAGGGTTGTGATGAAAGAGCGGGTTTGATCTGTGGAACAGCTGAGGACGTCGACATTGCGAAACGGGCACTGCTTGATTCCAATTCATAACACGAGAATCCACGGCGGAATCCACACATTCTGTTGATGGCTAATCCCTATGCAACCAAGTTAATAGCCCATGTTATTACAGACAACAACCACTCAGGAAACGAAACGTTCCGTAAGGGGCCTCTGCAGTGATACATAATTATCGGCAATCTAAATGAAGCTCCTGAAATCCTTCCAGTCTCTTTTCCAGACAACTTTCATTCTGTATGTTGGGTTATATTGAGTAACGAGCATGATATTTATAAGTGACTGGAATCATCGTCTTGTCAGTCCGTTTTCCAATCCAAACGACATCATCATCATAAACCCCTTCCGTTCCTCCTCGCCTAACTGTTAATCAAGAAAAGACCAAGTCATTTGATTACCCCCTTATGCCCCGGTCCAGCCCTACCAATTTATTATGATTTGCCCTTAGTCGAACTCAACCACAGAAAGCACTTGCGCAGAATCTCCTTCGGCCGCACCCTCGCCTCTCTCCTCCCCCTCCTTCTTCTTCTTCTTCTTGCGCCTAGCCTTACTAGTGCTCGTCGCCCACCCCGCCCACGAGTCATCCGGCTCAGGCTCCGGCTCCGGCTCCGGCTCAGGCTCAGGCTCAGGCTCAGGCGCCGCCTCTTTCCCCCTGGGCCGGATATCCTCGTCGCTGACGTCCGCGAGCTGGACCTTGTTGGAGTACCGGTCCTCGGGCTTTCCCGCCACGGCGGCGGCGGGCCGTTTCTCGGTCGGCTCCTCGGTCGAGCGGCTTCGTGGCTTGTCTTTGGCGGCGGGGGCGCGGGCGGAGCTCTTGATGTACTCTTCTGCGGCTTTTGCGGCTTTTTGATAGGTCGTAGTCGGCGGCGGTGGCGGTGGGGCCACCGGTTCGGGTCGGGTTTCGGAGCGGTTCCTTGCGAGGACGGTCTCGGGGGCCCAGAATCGGGTCAGTTCCATGCTTGGTGGTGCCCGTAGATAAGATGCCCGTAGATCTGATTCTTCTCGTACACCCCTCTGCGGTGGTGGTGGCGGCTTGAGATGGTCGCCTGTATCTGGCGCGTCTCTGGGACCCGACGGACGCATTGATCGGAGCTCTTCCACGGTAGGACGAATATTGACATGGCGAATCCTAATCGTATTTTCAGGATCTGATCCCAAAATTGAACTGCCGTCGCTGTCCCTGCCATAAATATCTTCCCCTGCCGGCGGCAGGAGCCCGTATCGCACGCTCTGGCTTCCCTTGGCCTCATTTCTATCCATCCGGCGTCTTGTGGATACACCCATGTCCACCGACCGACGTCGCATGGAGCGGCTAGTTTCGATTCGTATATCGGCATCTTCTTCCGAGTAGTAATCCCCGCTGGATTCATCGGTGTCCTGCAGCTCCTTCTGCAACACTTCGACGAGAGATGGTTGGTCTGATCTCCGGTTCTCTCTGGCTACTAGGGTGATATCTCTGTCGCGGTAGGCGGCCCTGATGTATATCGGAAGGTGAGCGAATAGGTGCATGTTGGCCTTTGCCGTAGCAAGGGGGTCATATTTCCCACTGAGCTGGGACATGATGACTGCTTCTGCCCACAGAAACTTTGGGTGCATTGGAGGATCGTGGCATTTGCTCCTGAACTCCTTCAGCTTTTCCACACATTGTTGGTGAGCCGTTGGATCCTGGTCCATGAGGAAACTCGACAACAGAGTTGCAAAATAACCTTCTTCGTCGTGCTGTACGTTTTTTTGCAGTTGGGCAAGCTCGTCAAGGTATTTGCGAGGTGAATCCGCTGCCAAAACGAGGTGCTTCAAGCAAGTAGCTTCGGAACTGTAATCACCGATTTGCCTGGCAATCTTGAGAGCAACGCATAGCGAGTCGACTGAACTGGGACTCAGGCGGAAAAGGTTCCATGAGGGCCAGCTCAGTTTACCAACGGGGACGTATATTGGCAAAACAACGCCGATATCCTGTCTGAGTAGAATGCCATCGTGGTTGGCGATACGCGTTCTCGATGAGTCCACATAGTCCGGAGTCATGGTCCGCCGCTGGAGCGATTGCACCAGGATCAGTTGGATGAACGGTCTGCTTTGCATGCTCTGAGGACTGTGTCTCATGATAGTATCGGCAATAGCTTGGGCACGTCCAAGAAAATCCGTGATTCGCCTGGCGAAAAAAGGCCAATCATCATCTAATTGCAGAGCCAGTGTGGTGCAGAGATCGAGAAGAGCGAGTGCGGTTGTTTCGTCATAGTGGTCAAGCTTGAAATCGGCACAGACTTTCTTCAGCAATCCGGGCTTTGACTTGTCTTCGATTATTACCCGTTTTCCAATGGTCTCCAAGTCTAGGAATCGCGCCATGACGGAGACGACATCCTTGGCGTCCCAGACGCACCCTCGGCAGAATGTGGCGTCATACAGGTTCTTCCAGGCCGCAGCATAAACAATCCTACTCCGGCGTGGGGGGTCAAAAGCGCTGCTATCGTCGTCTGCGATCTCTTGGACAAACATGCGAAAGCATAGCAAGAGGACGTCATAGAAAAATGGCTATACAATAAGTAAGAGGAGTGAGCTGCAAACTGGAGCGCAAGAACACGAACTCACCACATCCGCGTCCAGATGAAGGCATGAAACAAGCGAGTCCAACCCAAGATCCGACGTGACAGTAGGCCGCTTGAAGTGGTCACGATGACGAAAGACGCTCAGAAGCTCATGATACTGTCTCAGGTAGCGGTTTTCAGGGACTTCCGGCAGATCCTTGGAGAAAATAGGACTAGTCATGATAGTGTCAAACTTGGCGTAGTCGCCTTGGGCGAGGAGCATCTCGGCGTACTGGACTCTGACGTAGGGGTTGGAGATGTAAGCCTCGAGATTCTCGTGAAAGAGCCCTCTCGCCTCACTGAAGCGACCCAGTCTCCGAAGCCGACTGAATTCCTCGAGCTCGTCGCCCAGATCTGCGAAGACGTCCATCTCGAGCTCCACCGTCACGTTCTTGGCATCCATGGATGGGTCCAGAACGAGGGCAACGTCTTTGGAAATTTGAGGCTTGATCTCGCCGGGCAGAACATAAGTGTAGCGGCGCGACCTGCTTTCCCGGGGGTCATGGGTGTTGGGGACTCTGCTATCATGGAAGGGGTCTGCCTCTACCTCTACAGAGCGCGTCTTCCTGATATCGTATGCTCGCTTGGTGCTCCTTCGGTCGTCCTGGGGTCGCATCGCCTCCCGCTCTACTTCCATCACCATTTGCTCTCTGATTCTGACTTCCTCCTCGCGCTTCCGCAAAGCAAGTTCGACGCTGTCGCCTGCCGCATCGGGGTAGTAGAATTGGGAGAAACGGGGATCCGGCTTTGAGGCGCGCCTCACCCTATGTGAAGACCTACGCCCGACCGTCTCCATGGCAAAACGCGTCAGTTCAACAAAATAGAGACGTGGGTTGGCAGGTACTCGGCTCTGAAGGGCTTTGACAAAAAAGCAGGCAAGATACGAAAAATTAAATATAGGAGAAGGGAGAAAAAGAGAATGTGTCGACAGCTGAGCCACTAGGTAGTCCAATATTGTTCAGCTGTGGGGGGTGGATGGCAGTCCAAAAAGAGGCTGGGCAACATTTGTGACTCGAGGAGCTCCAATCATTTGCGCTGCTAAGCACGGGTCGTAGTAAGCAGCACCGCCTCGATGACATGCAGCCCAGGGCCCAAAGCGGCTGCCTCCCTTGTTGCGCCTCCAATTTTTGGGTCTTCCGCGCTGCGCCCCCCCTCACCACCTTGCGCCCAATACCTTTTCCTCTTTGCAACCTCCTCTGAAGTCCTCGCAATCCAGAGCTGCGCGCCCGCGAATCCCACCACCGATCCCTCTCAATCGCGCTGTTTCAGCCAGACATGGCGACGAGCCAACATGCTGGGCCAATGCTTCTGAGGAAGACTCGGAAGTACGGCCGGTGCGACTACGAAAGATTCGACCACCTATCCTCGTCGTCCGCCTGCGCCGGCTACGGATCAATCGGGAAGGTCAAGGTCAACTGCCGCTTCCTCTTCGCCGAGTCCCAGTGGGGGGTCCTCGGCCCGGCAGGGAACCCGGCGGGCATCATCTATATGGACCTGGACTTTGACCAGCCGCCCGACTGCCGCCTGACGTCGGCAAAGGTGCTCGTGACCCTGGAGGAGGTCCCGGACAGTCCAGAAGGGCTCATAGGCCCGGCGTGGCGCCCCGTCAGGTTGACCGACAATTACGGCCCGAAGCACATCCGGGGGGAGCGGAGGGAGATGCAGGTCAAGGAGACGCTGCACGTGAACCCGCACGCGCAGGCGTTCGGCTTCGGAGGGGGCGGGATCGGCGTCGAGAAGCACCGGAGCAAGCTCGTGGCGGGCCGGTGGATGTTCACGGGCCAGCTGATCCCGGGCAAGCACAGGAACTGGGCGTTCCAGACGGTCAAGTGGGAGCTGGCCGAGAACCCGATCGAGTCGCAGTCGTCGCACGCCAACGTCGTCCACACGGCCTTCGCCTTCGAGCACAACGGCAGGCAGTTCCACATGACCGTCAAGGTCAAGGGCACGCTGACGGACTGGTCCGACCGCCTCAAGAAGAGGCTGAGGTTCGGCAAGGACGGGGACGCCACCACCGTCACGCTGATCCGCTTCAACAAGCAGTACCCCTTCCAGCGCCCGCTCGACGAGCTGGCGAGCAGCCTGCCGTGGGCCATGGAGGCGAAGAACATGTTTGCCGTCCCCGCTGAGATCCCCGACGCCGTCCCGGTGACCTTCCAGCAGGTTGCCCCGTCATCGGCCCCCGCACCGATTGGAGGTGCCCGGGCCCCAGCGTCAATACCCGCCGGCCAGACGCAGCCCCTCCGCCCACCACCGGAGAGGTCGGAACTGGAACCCGCGGCAAATTCAGAAATCCCCCTCTCACCGTCGCAGGAGCCGGAAGACTTCTCGCTGGAGGACATTGCTCGGGCAGCCGGCCTCATCCCACAGTCGACTGCGCCTGCACCTCCCTCTCCCGCTCACCCGGATATCATGGATCACTCCGGCGCCTCCATGTCATCATCGTTCACAGCAGTGGAGACGGAGGAGTCGGAGGCGGGCCAGGCCACGAGGACGAGCCCGAAGAGCATGGATAAGCAGGACAAGGAGCTTCTGCTGTGGTTTATCGAGATGCCGCTCATCATTGTCCTGTTGCAGTTCCTCTCGTCTGTGGTAGGGTATCGGAGACGGTGGTTGTCGAATGGCGAGGTGTCCGGCTCGTCGATGTTGAAGATGGAGGATGCTCGTTCGGTTGAGGAGGCTGAAGCACGAATAGGAAGGGGTCCCGAGGCAAGAGCTATCGAGTATAATAACATTGGAGGCATCGAAATGGTGATTCCCGGTTTTAGGACGAGGCCGCGAGCCGGGGCGCGGCGGGCTGAGCCCGCGATGATTGAGAGGGATCGATCTATGTCTTTGTGAGCTGCTGCCTGATTAATGTTCCTTCGGAGTCATGACAATGGAGGATTGCGGACTTACATTGGGGGCCTTCTGGTAAGTAATCAGATTGCATTACAGCGTCTCGAATGTACATATATTGTTGTGCATTCCGTGGCTTAAAATTAAGGTACTGTACCCGCGGCGAGTGGGGGACGATGTCGAGTACGCCGATCCCACAAGACCTAAGCGGGAAGGCCCGCGTCTCGGGCCGATCCGAGCTATCCACAGGTATTTTTTTATTTTTTTGGCGAGGTGCGGGTGAATTCCTGAGCACAAAGAACGTCTCTTACGCACCACACAGAACCGAGCGGCCTGGGTTCTGTCTGAATCAGCCATATGATCTGGGTACATGCCCAATCTCGGTAATCAAAGCAGTGGTGGGTGGAACTCGGAAGCTTAATCTGGCACGATCCACATTACATATCCTCGGGCTTGTCGTGACGTCCATACCTCTAGGTACCTTAGCTGGCAACTACCTAGATACAAATAGGCAGCTGTGAAAATCGATAAGAGTCCCATCTGGAATCACTTCTGCCATTCTTAAGAGATCATCTATCAAATTAGCAAACTCCATTTCAATCCTTCCCATCGATATCTCCAGAAGCCGCCCGGAGAACGCTGCGTTCTGCAGAGACCAAATATCAGTTTCGATTATCAAACGACGACCGATGAAAAACCGCGCCCAATCCAATCTCAACACGTCCAAGTGCGCCTAGACCCCCCGCCTCCCCGCGTCCTTCATGCCCGGCCCATACGTGCTCCATAGCAAGGCGACGATGCCGCACCACGGCGTGACGCGGAGCGCCAACGCCGCCGCGTCCAGGCCCGCCACCAGGAACCCCAGCGCGGCCCCCGTCCTGACGACGGCGACGAGGAGCACCCTGGTATCTCTCGCCGCGGTGCAGGTGATGGTATATCGTGAGCACCGCCATGTTGGCGACGATGCCGGCCATCACCACGGCCGGGTGGCCGGCTGCTGAGGCCAGCGCCGGGTAGGCGCGGAGGAAGTCGCGGGTCTGGGTTTGGGTGTTGTACGTGGTCAGTGAATGGTGCAGGCAGGCATGTCAACGCCATCCTCGCTTTGGATGTCGCACGCCCTAGGATGCCTCAGGGTGGTTCTAGCAAGCAGGCCACGGCGACAGGGAGGCCTGGAACTGGCCTAGTCTAGTTCCTGTCCAGCTCGATGCCGCGGCTGGGGGTACGTATGTACCCGTTACTTGTTGGTAATAAGGCCGTGGTGCGTATACTCGGCCCCGCAGCAAGATTGGCCTAGTCGTGACCAATATATTGATTGGCAAAAAGCTGCCACGTGCAACAGCCTTACCATACTAGGTAATTACGTCTCTGCACCCCTGCTCAATGTCAGAATTACCGTACAAGGTAATCACGTCTGGACATCCCCTGCTTAATGTCAGAATTTCTGCTTTTGAACTGTCTTCCCTTGTCAAGAGCTTTTATGTCTTCTGACGGTGGAAATGGAGCAGGTTAACCTTATTGCCAACCCTGCCCCGATAGCCTAGCTAAATGATCAAATTAGAATCCTCTAGCAGCTAGAGCAAACGAAAGACAAGTTGGGGAACGGACCTTTCTTGCAGTCTGAGGAGGAACATTTACGCAGGACTTTTGTTTGTTGACAACCCTAAGAACTCTCGAGCAATATTGCTAGGCAAGCTGGACGAGAAATCGATGACTATGTGCATCGTATCTTTCTCAGGCGACCACATCTGTGAATTATCGGACGAGTCATTCAACAGCCTGATCGAGGGTATTCCCGCATTCATCAAAAAAGGGAGCCAAAGCTTGAACAAGCTTATCTGGTTGTACAACAAATAAGGAAAAGACGTGCCACTGTCTTTCGTCTTGGTATGACGCACTGATACGGATCGTAGCAGCTTGCTGATCTGACAGACCAAACAGAGAAATCGCAACTCAACAGAGAAGCAAGTGATGCCGCGTCCACAGCTCGAGAGCGCCATAAGCCGGCAGGGTTGGAGGAATCAACAGCTAGAAGCCATACTGCCGAAACAGTTCGTGGAGATGCCGACAGTGCCTTCTCTGGGTACTCAGACCCTAGTGCCCTCCGGACCCTCGGAGCCAAAATTTGGACTCATCATCACTACCTATCCGAACTACATTAGCCTCCCGCGTATCGTGGTCTCCCGCCATCCTGACAGGAAGTCTTACCCCGGCCCCAAGCCCTCGGAGTGTATGGGCCTTGTTAGTGAACTGGATGGGTTGGACTTTCGTCTCAAGAATGTTGACTTATCGGTGGCGTCGCTGTCGCCTTGCTACATGAGTGACGGCCACTATTCCCAGACAAATGTGAGTGGTCAATCTTCATACTCAAGTCCGCCGGGTCGTACCGCCGGCAACCGCTGCCAGCCGTTCAAGGAGCAAGAACGAGAATCATGTAAAGGACAGGGACAGGCGCTATTACTAAGAACAAGTCGTTGAGGAATACAAGACTGATTACCACTACTATGAGCAGGGGGACTACAACCACCGCCCCGAGTTCTCCAAGTTGGCGCCGCGTTCCGCCTGCTCTGCAGGCTACAGCCCGCACTACGCCAGCAGCTGGACTCAGCCGGCCGCAGCGCAGACCAAGGAGACCGAACCCGAGATCAAGTGGTCCCATGCCGGCTCCAGGAAGCACGACATACCCTGGGGATGCTCGTTCAGTAATTGGGGCCCGGATAAGGGGCGGATCCCGCCTCTAGACCACGCCTTTGACCCCGGATTGCTGGACGAGTTTAACTTGGACCAGATCCGACACGGCAACCCGCCAAAGACCTGGGGCGCAGACGAGCTGATTGGCAGTATCAAGAGGGCTGCAAAGACACTTGCACATAAACTGCTGCGAAATCCCCGGAGGCTTGGCTTGACCTCCATGGCGCTCCTCGCTGCCGGCCTCCCCACGATCGCCGCCGCAGCAGGGAACCGGTTAGTCCAACAGCTTATAGGCATCGCGGCCAACGCGCTGGTGTGGAGCTCGGCCCTGGCGATCGTGCCCTTGCGGACGATGGACGGCATCGACAGCGTGTATTGGATCACGACATACGCCGTGTGGGGTGCCGCGTTCGTATACGTGCTGGGGATGGCGCTTCTCCGGTACAGACAGCGAGAAGGTCCCATAAAGCTGTTCCTGTGCCTCGCCTTCATTGTCGCCATCCACATGCTGGGGGCGTTCTCGTCGCAGAACTCGTCGCAAATTCGTCGTTCCTCGAGAGTATTGCTGTCTTCGGGTTGCTTGCCGCGACTGTCAGCGTGTTCACTGTGTCGGCCCTGTCGGAGACAAATCCCCGTCTCGTGGGGGCGGTTCTTCAGGCGTGAGGGTGAGGGTGGTGGGATCTACGGCGGATATTGGAGGAAGGAGCTTTGCCTTCTCCATCATGACAAGTGCCAATGCAGAGAAGAATATCCTCATGTAAATATAGGGTGCGATGGAATTAGAATCTGTGGCCGGATATTTTTGGGTGTAGGAGGGAGGGAAGCTTCAACAATTAGTCGGCCGATGGATGGCCGACAGAACCAGGGCCCTTTAGATGGTGTCCATTGTTAGCTCTTAGATGGACCGAGGCTCCCAGGGTCCACAACTTCTGGTAAATACAAAACCTAGGCTATTCGTCCAAGAACAATTGCCACAACGCCGGTGTACAGTACAATGCCTTCTTTGTCCTTGATTGCCTGCCCCTTGTTTCGCTCCAGTCCCTAGGCAGCGCATCGAGGCAGAGCGACGTGTGCCAGGAGAAGGACCACAAATATACAATCATCGCCTAGGAGTATCCCCCAAAACCAGGGAAGAGAGAAAACAGGACATATGAAATAAAAAACCCCAAGACCTCATACAGACATCTTCATCGGAATCGACTTGTGGGGATTATACCCCTTAATAACGAAATCCTCCACCTTCCAACCATCAATACTCCCGCCCTTGTCGCGCGCAATCTCGAGCTCGGGGAACTCCCGCGGCTCCCTGTCCAGCTGCGTCTCGAGGGCCTCGACGTGGTCGAGGTAGACGTGCGCGTCGCCCATGACGTGCGTCAGGCTCCCGGGAACGAGGTCGCAGACGTGCGCGACCATGTGCGTCAGCAGCGCGTAGCTGGCGATGTTGAACGGCACCCCGAGGCCCATGTCGCACGACCGCTGGTACAGCTGGCAGTGCAGGTGGCCCTTTGGCTTGGTGTCTCCCTCCGGCGGCTCGTCTTCGCCTTGTCCGTCTGCGGCTGTGGGGGTTTCCCCGCCCGCTGCTGCTGCTGCCCTCGAGTCCCTCGACCGCGGGAACGACACGTAGAACTGGGCAAACATGTGGCACGGCGGCAGGACCATTTTCTTCAGGTCGCTCGGGTTCCACGCCGTGAGCACCAGCCTCCGGTCGTAGGGGTTCGTGCGCAGCTTGTGTATGATATCCGCCAGCTGGTCGACGCCCTGCCCGGCGTAGTCGGTCCCGGCGTCGACGTACTCGGCGCCAAAGTGGCGCCACTGGAAGCCGTAGACGGGGCCGAGGTCGCCGACGGCGCGGTGCGTCAGCCCCAGGCCGTCGAGGAACTCGCGCGACCCGTTGCCATCCCAGATCTTGACGCCCGCGGCGCTCAGCGGCAGCGATGACGTGCTGCCCTCGATGAACCACAGCAGCTCGGCGATGACGGCGCGGTGGAAGACGCGCTTCGTCGTCAGGAGGGGGAGGATCGGCGTGCCGTCCCGGTTGAGGCTGAACTTGAGCCGCTCGGCGAAGAGGGAGTAGGTGCCCGTGCCGGTTCTGCGCGGGTGGTGGTGTCGTGGTCAGTCAATGTGGGCTACTCGCGCGTGCATGGTAGGCAGGCTAGCAACGTACCGGTCTCGTCGAAGCTCGCCATGATCGAGGATCTCGCGAACGAGGTCGAGATACTGGTGCTCCTCGTGTCTCGACGTGGCCACACCACTTGCCGGGGGGATACAAGTCGCGGAATCGCTTCGTGCCGCCGTCATCGTTGTCGTGGTGTTGGTTGCTGGCAATTTACTTGGTCGGCGCGTGTTGTCGCGATTGACGCGACAAGTTTTTAAGTGGTTTTGTCCCCCCGCGACGCGTTCCCGTCCATGGTGGGGTTAATGGAACAATATTTTTACCAGCCGGCCACCGACCCCGCCCCGCCGGGCCCCTGTCCGGGCCCCACTAAGCTACAAGTACAGGTGCCGGGGCCAGCCTCGGGTCGTCATTTATCTCGTCAGGTCGGTCCAATCCGTCTCATCCACATTTCTATCATTGATGTACATACATCTGACACAAAAGGTAATTCGTGGAGGATCTTGCTTGGCTCCTGCAGCTCGAACTACTATCGCTATCTAATGCAACGAACCGATGTTGCTACAAATCCCATGTTTCCGAAATCATGCTTCGAGTCCGTCCGTGATAAAAATAAAAATACAATACAAACGCCGGAAAGCGGCAGGAGGTTAGGGGGGATGAGAGAGAAAATACCGAATAGCGCTATTCGCTCCCGTCTCGAACGCAACGCTTGACTTGGCTATTTCGAAACATAGGCGCTTAGCCATGTCCAAAGTAAACTGATTCTCCTCTGCGCTGGCGGAACCTATCAAAATCAAATGCCCAATCCTCTCGTTAATACCCCATCGATGAACATTTTGGGGAGATTTGCCGGACCCATGGGCCTCTTCTGGCCTGAAACCTTGGCCGATGTTTCGAGGTAGGCGTCCTGGAATACTACCCACAGCCCCTTTTCCAGGTCTGAACCCGTATTTACCAAAGGGCGTGGGAAATGGGGGCGAGTCTCAAAGAATGCTCGCACCATGTTACTGGTCACGCGGAGGGGCCTGTTCTTGGCGTCTTCATCGAGCCAGCGTTCGCAATTGCCAAAGTCATTAACAAACATCCGCGTGACGCACACGTCGAGTCTTCTCCTCAGCACCCCTTCGACGTCGAAAGGATATGTCAACGTGACTTGCCGACCAGCGAAGGCGTCGTATATATCTGCCTTGTTGTAGGTGATATCACTCGCGCCTGCCAAGCCAAATTGGATACCGCAGCCATCAATGTTGGCCCCCCAGTGGAGGATGGCAAGAGTCTTGGCCATTGCCGTGGCGTAGGGTGCGACTGGGATACCCAACTTGACCAGGTCATCGAGATACAGGTTGAGGTTTTCGGGCGAGAAGTCCGTGGCCGCAAGGTCACGCTCCCGCTGGACCAGATAGAGGCGAGCGAGGCCGTCACGATTCCATAGGTGGACGTGCGCTATCCATGCTTCGGCTATTGTCGGACAGAGTTTGCGGATGATGGCTTTTCGGACCACCTTGGGCAAGGGAACAATGCGCTCCCTGATGATAGCCGTTGAAGGCATGGGTATCGGCCAGCTAGACTCTAGCAACAGATGTCGGTGTGAATTCCACCAAGTGGAGTTGTCGGTCGAGACGAACGAAAGGGCTGCAGGGGTACAGCACTCGTTGTTCTGTTCCCTGCCCAAAGCATAAGAAACGTCCAGGTTGAGAAGGAACTCGGTCCAGAGCTGATTCCGCCTCTCTTCTGTCGCCACTTTGACGACAAATCCGCGACCCGGCTTTTCAAAGAGGGGTCCGCAATGGCTAGAGCCGATGAACCGGAATCCCGTTGCGCTCATCGGTGTGGGTCGGTATAGGTTTGGGAGCTCCTCTACGCAATGCTTCCCAGGCTGGAGCGAGAGTAGATTTGGCAAGAGGTGGTCGGAAATCGCGTGAGAATCGCTGCCCGGGATGTTAAGGAATAGCCTGAAGTCCTCGTCGTGTTGGTCGTCAAAGGTCTCGGAGAGCAGGTCTTCTTTCGCGAGGACAACCATGATTGCGTTGTGTCCTGACAGCAAGATACCACTGGTAGTGAATGTATTTGGTTGGTGATGGGATTTGGCTTGATCACCATTGCCTGTGGTGCCAGTTGACTTACCTATGTAGCTAAGAAGGTCCCACCTGGGTGGCGCCTGCCCGTTGATGACATGGATGGCTGGAACTTGGCACCCATGTGTAGGTCGGTACCTGGTAGGTAGGGAGGTAGGTAAATCGCAGACACTCACTCCACCCTTCCCGATTTGGAGCCACTCCTTCCATACAAAGGCCAAAATATGATCCCGTTTAGGGCCGTACCTAACCGGACACATCTTCTGAGGAAACTGACCAGCAGGGACAAAAACTGCGAACAGCCCGGGCGTGGCATTCTCGGATCCCGAGGCAGGAGTCGTGGGATCAAGCCGGGATGCCATCGAAAGGCCTCTCCCATCTGTCTCATTACGGAACTCATCCCAAGGGGTCACCTGGGTCTCGGGAACTACCGGATTGTACCTTACTCTTTCCCTTTCCTCCCCTTCCACCTCCACCCCCCAAACCAAAAGAAAATACTTACCTACCATAGCGCGCGAGGGGGGTCCTTCGAGTGGGTGTAGAGATAGTGTTGAGAGACTTTCACATTGCCAAGGTGCTTTCTTATATGCATGTATGTTGATGGTACATTGGTTAGATTATCCTAGTTAAATGAAGCTTATCTTTGAAACCGGATATGTAGTTTGGAAAACTTCTTGTTCCCAAGAAAGTCCTGCTAGCATGAAAGTCCTGTTAGCAAGAAAGTCCCTAATAGGCAAACTAAAAAAAAAAAAATTAAAAAAATTAATTAATTTTTATTCCAATTTAGGAAGGTGAGTTTTTTTAGACAGAAGGAACAACTGAGATTTTTTTTCAGTATTTTTTTTTTTAATGTCACAGGTGGGAGTTGAACTTGGAACCTCAAAATTTTAACTATACTACGTACTAACTAGGCTAAGGAAATGTACTACATAGAATGTCTTTATATCCTGGCTTATATGGTACAATATTGCCTAATTGCATTTTAGACTTAACAGCGTTTTAGATGAACAGCTAGTTAATTAATCAGGAATTCCAAGCAGAAATGGCATCAATACACCTATCGCATCAATAGAAATACGGTAATCTACCTGGAATCCATACTACAGGCTATTGCCACCGAAGGAATAGCTATACTTGGGCATGACTTCCAAACCAAACCTATACTAAGAGGCTGTGAGGGTGAGGGTGTGATTCCATTTGCAAGGGGTTTGCCTTGTAATTACATTTTCAAGCTGCCTGGCTCACACTATCCTACTACTTGCATTTTTCTGAACAACCGCGCTTTTCTCAACCCACACCCTCTCCACATCCTTCCGAAGGACCCCCCTCACGCGGTATGGTAGGTAGGTACCTAGATAAAAAATCAAATTCCCCACTCTTCCTCCCTTCACAACGGCAGGGTCCTCATTGCCGTGAATGGACAAGTAGAATTGGGACAAGCATGGAAGCTACCAAGGCGAAGTCCCTACGGTTCAAAGAAACATGAAGAGCACCATATTGTGGGGCCATCTTGAAATACCTAGGAACCGAGAAGCCGTCTACGCCACCAGCGAAGGACACTGGCCCAGCGCAACAACTCATAGCGCAGAATCTAACATCGTTTTCTGCTATCGCAGAGAGCATGGGCACATGAAAAGGATTGCTTCCAGCAATGCATCCCTTTGATATTGGCAACGAGAGCTCGAGTTTCTAGGCCCATCCATCCAATCCCTATATACACCCTTGTAGCTTCCCATCTTACGACCAAGAGACCGCCACACGGTTACCCCCTTCAAGCAGCATCAGTGGCATCGACGAGCGGCCAGTTGATGCCCTTGTCCGCGGCGCCGGCATTCCCCAGTCCCGCGCAGCCGTACAGACCGACGGGGTTGTTGGCCGTGGCCCTCATGTACTGGAGATCGATACACTCCTCTGTTTTTTCCGGCGGTCAGCTCTGTGACTGGTATATATATTTTCCCTCCCGAGGGCGCGCCACCCCGTTTGGTGACGGATAAAAGAGAGGGAAAAACTTACGTGGGCTCGAAGCAGCGAGGGCGATGCGCCCGTCGGCCATGACGTCCCATTGCTGGCTTGGCGAGGTCGCGTCGCACTCGGCCAGGGAGATGCTTCCCATGTCCTTCCAGTTGGCTGTTCCGGGGTGGTATTAGAAATGGGGTTGTTCTTCGTATTGGGGGTTGGGGGTTGGGGGTTCGTTGCGATGCATACCCTTGGCACCTGCATCCATGCAGAGTGTGGTACCCGCCAACTGGATTGTGCTGCTGCCCTCTTTGAGATACCACTGCTGCTCCGGCTTGTTGGTGAGAGTCTGGCTGGAAAAGGGGGAAAAAAGGGGGGCAAGGGTTAGCTTGGGTACCGTCAATGGTATCTCTTGGAGGGTGGGGAAGAAACTAACACAACGGTGCCGCTACCGCTCGTGGCCGCCTTTGGTACTATGACAAACTTGGGGTCCACTTTAGAGGTGATGTACACGGTGCGGTAGCCCTCGGGGGCCTGGGCGAACCCAGTCGCGGCGAGCGCGAGCACGAGGAGTGAGGTGGTCAACATCTTGATTTTATGTACGTCTTATTGTCCTGCTTTTCAAGGTTGGATGAGGTGGGAGCGCGGCATCGTCAGGTCAGGTCAGCCCGAGCGACGGAGGGGCGGGCGTTTATATGGGGGGCCCCAGATTTCATTCCCGTAAAGCACCAGGTCTCCGGGGGTCAATTTCCGGCATACGTACGAGGCTAATTAGTAGTGAAATCCCGGGTCACACCGATAGATCTAGACAGTCCTCCGAATCTAAGGGAATCTCCTCATTTCGCGGAACTAGGTATACCACAGCTAATTCGTCAATAACCTATTAGATTGATCATGACCGCCATGGGTTGCTTCCTTGGAGGTCGGCAGATGGTCCGGAAAATGGACACCAATAGAGTTGCAGATCTCTATTTTTTTTTTATCACCTCCGTCCTATATTATCGCGTGGCTAATTCGTGTGGTGATCAGGCTAGAAGGGATAAATTCACCACCTCCGCGACAACGTTGCTTCCCTCGATAATTCCTCCTTTCAGCGCACCCTGTGGAAGCCACCGGAGCGGATAAATCCGACACAAGAAATCTCGAGCGACGCAAATAGCATCTACACAGCAACATGAAGCCAGACGAATCAAGGGCACGGCGCAACGAAGGCCAACGGACGTTATCCTTCGTTGCGCATTCGGGCGCTAAGCGGGAGAGATTTGCGATCGATAGGAAACAAGAGAGCGTGCCAGAGGGGAAGGTGGGAATCGGAGAGGGGAAAGAACAGAGTAGGGGAGCGTGGAGAGCAGAGAAAGGAGCTGAAAAGCAGAAAATATAGAGGAAGGATATATAGGCAGGCAGTTGAGGGGGAGGAAGTAGAGAGCGAGGCAAAACAATATCAGTCGGTTTTATTAACGTCTGAGCGCCAGTTTACAAGCATTCGTTGCCCCTTTGGCTATCAATCTACCCGCCGCCCACTAAGAGGTCTTGTGGATTTATGCAAGTAGGAATGACGTCGGGAAAGGCGGACTTATTGCCACGCAATCGAGATATCCGTACCGCTATTGCAAGGGGTGATTGGGAGTGATGGAAAGGACAAAAACTACACTCCAGACCACCAATCCACATGGCCGGCTAGTGGCAAAACGTACGGGGGGAAAGGATGAGAATTGGATGAGGTGGCATTATGAATGGGGATCACTTCTAAAATACAGAAGGGGGCAGGGGGTTTATATATATACTTTGAGATTGCAGAGTCTTGTTTTGCACAGAAACAGGTGGATCTAAACTTACAGAGGGATGGATGGTGAGTAAGTATGGCTCGCCAAGTTGTCATAACCTCTCATGTAATCATGTCAATCGAAAAGGAAATCAAGAGGTGTATTTAATTATCTGAGGCCTACTCGTGTCCAACAATGTGCACAAGCTCCTCAAATTTGGGTGAGTTTCAGGTGTGCAGACAGAGAGGTACTTACACGCCCAATTTTGGCCTCACGCCTTCCCCCATGATGGGTCAGCATCAAAACAGAGCTGGGGGCCAGGAAACCATAGTGCTAGGTTGCGCGCAAGCTCTTCGCCTCGTAGTGGCTGTTTGAAAGATCCAACTCTAAGGCCACATTTTCAACGAGCTGAACATCGTCATTGTATTTCGTAAACCACCAGCCGAGAGCAGCCTATATTTCAGAAGCAGTTAGGAAAGCCCTTTTCTCTGTCATCAGGTGCATGCCATCCATACCTTGGTCAGTTGCTCGCTAGTGAAATGCTGAACATCGTGACCTCCGCTCGGCTCATTGGCGCGAATATCGACGACGTGATCTTCCCACTTAGCCACACGGGAAAATGAGAATGAGACACTCTTCAAAGCGCCATCTTGGCTGTCGTATATAGTGGTGATTGGTGAGGCATCCAGTGGATCCCATTGGCCAAGCCATTCTATACTTTCGTCTAGGTGCTGGATGCAGAGGCCGGTGCAACGCAGGCCACCCTTGCGCACCTGCAGCCTCCTAACACGTGATAAGTTGGAGCTGGAGAAGAAGGTATCCATTCCGAAGTGTGTGGCGAATGGAGACCACTGCCGAGGGACTCGTATGGTGTTGCGGGATCGGTCCTTTGGAAACACTGGAGGTCGGTTCGTGCTGTCCACCGTTACCCCGATGCTTCCGAAACGCATAGTCGTTTGCGCCAGAGCATCGATAAATATCCCCGTCACGATTCCAGGGCCAGTCGGTGCGAGTGCTGACCAGTTGCAGATGTCAATCATGGTGAAAAGGTAAGGACCAAAGAAAGCAAACCGGCCGTGACTTGTTCCGATCTAGATTCGATTCAGTTCGGTTATTGGACGGGACCAGTAATCAGGTTACTCACCAGGAGAAAAGGCCCAGTCATAGCGCATTCTAAGTTGTCCGAAGTGCGAAGGTGAATCGACACAATGCGCTCACCACGGCCAAGGTGATGCGTGAGTGCAATTCCATGACGAACGCCAATCAATCGCTGGGAACTGTGACCGGCCAGGATTCCCAACGTTCCTACAGCATCACAATATACGGTGAAGCTTGATGCACAATCCTCACCCTCCCCAGCAACTTCTCCAAGAGGGAGATACTGGGCAAGCCGCCATCCGGGGTGGTGGAGGATGCGTGGCTGTCCCAATCCAGCGTCCACAATACAGTAGTCAGATGAGGGGCTTAAGTCAATGTCCCTATGCCACAGGGCTCGGTCTGGCCATTTTGGTGGGACATCGCCTGCAAAGTGTACACGAAGCACTCTCAGATCCTGTGTCGTTAGCGCTGTCCCGTCCTACAAGGGGGTTCCCAGGACTTACATCCTGCACGACACACAGTCTACCCAGGTCAGACCCGTACACCCTGGCATTCCAGCCCTCGCAAGGACTCCCAAGCCACGGCGATGAGGACCCGTCGTCATACAAAAGTCTGACGGCGCAGACACCATAGGTTCCAAGCACATATTTCAGCCCTCGAATACACTGGTTTTTAATCGGAATGCTGAGAGGCAGTGCATCCCCGTCCTTGGCGACCTCTAGTTGGCGTAGGTAAGTTTGGCCAAAAATACGAACAGATTCTCCCTGGAGTGCATCTGTCTCACTGACTGTGCCTGCCAAGCACCTTGATATCTGCCCCGACGGTGGTCGTGGGTGGATCTGTCTGAGTACCGAGATCGTTTGCAATGTCCTGAGCAGTGAGAAGATAAGAGTGCCTCGGAGGTATGATAATATCTCTTGTTGAAGCTCTTCGGGGAGGCGAGTGGGTGAGTGGCGCAGGATCGCCCCCAGGCTTGTGTTTGCCTGCACTTCTTCTGCCCGAGGAAATCCAAGCGCAGGTTGTGGCACCTTGTCGATCAGATAGCGCCAGTCAATTATTGGGCGCGTGTTTTCTGCCAGTTTATACAAACTCTCGCCCGACACTTGCCCACCGTTCTGGTGAGCCATCTTCCAGCAGCTTAGGTGGGCGAAGAACATGACGTGTTGTAGGTCACATAGTGAGCATGAAGGTCCCGAATGGCATACTTGTATCGTCTGGGAGTCGCCGCTGGCATTTAGCAGGCTGATTGGGTCCCAAAGAAAGTCGGGGTCGTCGAGATTCCCGGTAAGTGTGTGGATTCGGTTGCGAAGAGACGGCCCCTCGGGCGTGTTGCAGACTAAATTTTTGCATCCCGTGGGTCAACTAGACGCTTCGGATGCAAATATGGGTATTACCTACAGCAAATGACACGTAGCTGCCATTCTTCATATTCAAACTTTGCAAGACGCTGGCCAAAGGGTTTCGCTCGTGGTAGAGTCTCGCGGCAGAGGACACAATATGGCTCGAGTCGGATGTGCAATATGTTACCGAGGCCACTCATTATCGGCATATTCTTAGTCCGACCTTTTGTAATAACAGTGCTGGGCGTTAGGTAGAAGACAAACTAGATAATTCGCAGATGGAAACACGTTCCTGGGATTGATGAAACGAGAGTTTGACTCTCACGTGATACTTGGCCACTGGAACTGGGCTGACTTTTTCAGAAGGATGGACGAAGAGCTTAACATTGCGCTCAAGGGAAGATATTGCTTGTAACTATGTTGTATGACATGGTCGGCATCTAGCAATTCAAAAGCATCGGGACTGTAGTGTCGTCCTATAACCCCGTACACTCAGCACTGCCCTAGCCGGCGTCTTGTTAAAGCTTCCAAGAACACAAGGTTGACATAAAGAAGATCTGAGTTCACCTTAAATCCATCATCGGCCTACTCTCTCCATTCTGGCAACTCTCCGAGCCCGTACTCCTCGACTGGTACAGTGCTCCTCTCCGGTTTCTTGAACATCAAGAGCAGTTTCACTAAACGAGACCAGACCAGAAGGCTGATGATGGTATCCACGATCCAGACTCCCCATGCCGTCTCTGGATTCATGATGCGGAACATGCCAGGCATCAACTTCTGCGCGCGGTCAACGGAGGGCCGCATTTTCTCCTCGTACTCGGCGAATGCAAGTGTGGGATCGTCCGGATAACACGAAAGAGCCCCGGCCAGATTGTATGCACCATACATGGCCAACGTTGTGCCCATGCCCGACATGGGCGAGGCGCAGTAGCTTTGCTCCGTTAGTGATGACCCTTAGAAACTATAATTAGCGGGAGTACTCACGCAGCATCGCCCAGTAATACCACCCTCCCTTTGCTCCATCGGTCCATCTTGACCTGGGCCACGATTTCGTAGTAGAAATCCTTCGTCGCCATCATCTCCCTGATGATCCGCTCGCTCTCCCAACCAGCATCCTGGAAATACTCCTTTATTAGAGCCTTCTGCGCCTCCACGCTGTCATGCCCGCTCGTCGCAACCTCGGGAAACCTCTTGTCCTTCTCATTAGCCACGTGGAGGAACACTGTCGTACGGCCACTTTCCTCACTCGGCCTCACCATAATCACCCGTCGGCCTTCGGTATGGAAGCAGCGCCGCCACATTGTATCGGTCTCCCCCTGCGGGATGCTGAAGAATGCGCCATACACATCCAGCCGGTGCACCCTTTCCTCCTCTCCCTCAGCACCCCAGACCATCTTCCGCGTCTGGCTCTGCAGGCCGTCGGCCCCAACAACCAGATCAAAGGTCCGCCTCTCCCCGCTCTCGGCAAAGCGCACATGCACCTTCATCCCATCTTGATCCAACTCGTCGAGATGATCCCCAAAGACATACTCTATCCCCTGACCCCCCTCCCTTTCCACCTCGTTGCTCACCGCCTTGCTCCTCTTCCAGCAAATATCCGCCAGCCGACCCCTCATGATCTCAATGTCGCTCGTGGGCGAGTGCATTCTCTCATCGCCACTGGCCCGAAACGACGACCACACACGGTTCTCCTTAGTAACCCACTGGACGCCCTCCTCGCCCGTCGTCGAGGCCCGGATGGCGGTCTCGAGTCCGAGCTTGCGGATGATGGTCACGCCCACGCCGCGGATGTCGACGTTTTGGCCTTGGGTGCGGAGGGCGGATGAGCGCTCGAGGATGGTGATTCGTGGCTTCGCGGAGGCTGGCGAAGGGGAGAGAAGGAGGAAGGTTGCGAGCGTGGGGCCGGCGATGCTGCAGCCGACTATGAGGATGTTGAGGGGTGCCATGATTAAGGGGCAGGTTGGTGAGAACGGAGATGGCTGTGCGGGAAGTAGCTGGTGGGTAGAGTTGGATATTTATAGCGAGAGAGTGTATTCTTGGGGAAAGGTCCACAGACACTATTCAGACTGAAAAGATGTACAGGGAGAATGGTAACTATTTTTGTAAGGCATTAGTGCTACATATACTGTACAAGAACAATCCTCGAAGGATGCTGTTAAAACCCGCCAACCAATCAAACGCACCACTCGGCTTTTAAGGATTTTAAGACCACGCGACACGGCGCAGACTTCAAGCTACCAACGTCATCTAATTTTCCAGACAGAAGAAGCACAGCCATTCACGACCAGGAAAACCCCGGTCGGACTGATGGAGAAACGCACAAGTCCAAATAGAGCTTCGGCAGGGGTCTCGGCCCCGCGCCGGAACCCGAACCCGAACCCGAACCACGCGGTCCCGCAGCTCAACTGCGAGCTCTGCCGCGACCGCAAGGTCAGGTGCGACAAACTCGACCCCTGCACCAACTGCGTCTCGGCCGGCGCGGTCTGCGTCCCCGTCCACAGGCTGCGGCTGCGGCGCGGCCGGCACGCGCACCGCTCCTCCGCCCCCGTCGACGACGACCTGAAGAGGCGCATCCGCAGGCTCGAGGCCCTCATCAGCGACGCTGGGCCGGTGGGGGCGGGATCTGGGCGAGTGGGGCTGGTGAGTTGGGGCTAGGCTCATTCGGGTTTCAGGGGTTACTTGCTGTTGCCATGCTGATAACAAGGGGCTACACCATAGTCCGGTGCAGATTCGGATCCCCGGCGCATCGCTTCGGTTCTCCCAGGCGTCACATATTCGGATCCGGAGGCTTCCAATTGGCCAGAGAAGCGAGCACTTTTGGTGCAACGGCCTGACCACTTCTGGGCGGACTTGGCTGAAGAAGTAAGATGGAGAGAACAGTACATATATGGTGACTAGCATCGGTGCTGACTTTGGGCTGCTAGATCCATGGGCTCCGCGACGTCATAGAATCAGCGCCGAATGAGGCCGAAGACGATAGCGCCCAGACGCCAGAACCCGCACAACTCGGCTCGGTCCACCGCGGCATCAGTATTCTAGGCTTATCGGGGTCAAGCAATCCTGACTTTATCCCACGCAACTTTGACTATGCCCACCCCGCTGTGTCACACAACAGGGCGATCGCAAGTCAGCTCTGTCAGGTCTATCTCCAACAGGTCGACCCCATCATCAAGATTCTTCACCGTCCGTCACTGAAGAAGTTGATGCTACAGGGGGGAGGCTACCTGGGGTATCCAGACGGACACGCGTCGGTGGAAGCTCTGAGCTCGGCAGTGATGTATTCCGCCGCGAGCAGCATGACGGACAATCAATGCCAGGCAACGTTCCGTACCGACAAGTCCAGCCTCATGGCAAACTGTCGGAGGGCATGCGAGGCCGCTATCGAGAGGTCGGGTTTGCTGACAACAAGAGATATCACTGTACTTCAGGCTTTCGTTTTGTATCTTGTAAGTGCTCAGTCAGGTATACAAATCCATCGATCAACAGAAAAGGGGGCATCTAACATATTCGCGATATCATGTGCGTTCAAGCTTGCCAGGCGATCCGAAGAACGAAGCAGGGCAGTATGGACCCTGCTCGCTGTAGCCGTCAGGATTGCAAAGGCTTTATCCCTCTACCTCGACCCAGAGCAGGTGGGACGGCACGAGACCTTCTTCGCCCAGCAGATGCGGAAGCGACTCTGGCTTACCATTTGCCTGATGGATGTGCAGGCCTCTTTCGGCCTGGCCTCGCAACCGCTCATCGCCCTCAAGGAGGCCATGACTTCCTCCGAACCACCAAGCCACATCAACGACTCCGACTTTGACCTGACCACAACGCATCCAATCCCTGACAGGGAGGGGCTCACCGACACCACTTTTGCCATCATCACGTACAAGCTGCAGCTCCTCGGGCGTCTTACCAACTTTGGCGCAGACGAAGAGAAGTCATGCTGCTGCAGCGGCGACGGCGCCGAGTCAGACATGGCAGCGCGACAGCAGCACGTCCAGCGATTCGAGCAGCAAGTCCTCCAGCTCCTCCACCTATGCGACCCAGAATCGTCCCCCTACGCCTGGTTCACCCTGCACAGCGCGCAGTGCTTCGCAGCCGGCGCGCGCGCCTGCGTCCTGCGCCCGCTCCAGCGCCTGCGGGAGGGCGCGCGGCCGCCGCCGGCGCGCGTCGGGGGCGACACGGAGCTCCTCCAGCTGGGGGCGCGGGTCCTCGAGAAGGCGATGCTCGTGCACACGGACCCCCGCGGGGAGGGGTTCCGGTGGTACGTGACGATCCCGTGGCACGCGCTGGCTATCACCGTTGCCGAGTGCTACATCTGCGCCGACGCGGAGCTCGTGCGCCGCGTCTGGCCGACGGTTGAGACGTCGTACCGGCTTCATGAGGGTGTTATTGCGCGGTTGAGGGGCGGGAGGCTGCGGGGGCCGCTGGGGAAGCTGATGGATCGGACGCGGGAGAAGTTGGGCCCGATACTGCATGACAGCGATGATGCGAGAGGGAATCCGAGCTTTGGCATTGCTGACAGCTCGGCAGAGATCTCAGTCACGCCAGTATCAGGGTCCGGTACTGGGCTAGGTGAGGGCCTGGCTGATACGTTGCGGGAAACCAGTATTTCGCCTGCGAGCCCAGATCCGGCACTTGGGGCGGCCTATATGCCATCAACACCACTGCTTCCGCAGCCGAGTTTGGCCTCGACATCCTCGCCGTCGTTTGGGGACCAGCCTTTGTTAGCCGCTTCCTTATCTCCAGGAGGCCCAGCTTCGGCGAATGACGAGCTGGACCAGTCTTGGGGGTTATGGGAGGAATTCGTATCTGACATTTCTTTTGATGACTTTACAAGTCCTGATATGTTCTTTGGGGAAAACAATATGAATGGGTCTTAGCGAAGCGCACCATATAGAGTCGAGGCTTCTGATTTCTAGCCACCACTCTGAGGATATTGTTCTCTGCGTAGGCCAAACCAACAAGTGGAATATGCTCAGCCTGGTCACCTTCAGGGTTAATTCAGTAACTGTCTCTCTTCTCTCTCCAGCCACTCCCTCGAAGCATCATAGAGGTTGAGAAGCTCCTCGCCTCCCCAGCGCTTGAAGTCTTCCAACTTGCCAATGCAGTCAAACAGCTTGAGCCAGGCCACAAGCACGAAATCCACATAGCTCACGTCCTTTCCTAGCACAAACGGACCACCGCTGTTCTCCCTGTACAATCCCGCCAGTTCCTTTATATGCGGTTCAGCAGCCTTCCATGCATTCTCGCCCCCCTTGTCGGATTTCTCGAAGTCAGGCAGCGGGGCCCCGACCATCTCCTGGCGTGTGCGGTAAAAGTACTCCGCTGAAGGCGGGTTCAAGAGCTCTCGCGGAACGGCAGGTATGTAGACCGCTTCCAACTCTTCCGTGAACTTTGACAGCAGCTCGATGACCTTTTTATGGTAGGGGGTGTCGAGGTGCAGCGGCGGATCAGGGTAGTCCTTGTTGAGACGCTGGGAAATGGCAACGGAGTTCATCAGATACCCACCGTCAGGAAAACGGGCGGCGGGGACGGTGTAAGGGGCATTGGCGGGGGGCTCATTGGGAAGGACAAGCTGACTCAGGAATGGGGCTATCTCGGGATATTCCAGCCAGTGGGTGGTGTAGGGGAGGGATTTGTAGTTAAGCATCAGACGGACTGGGGCGTGTCAGTGGGGAAGGGAAAGAGAGGAGGTGTTTTAAAGTGACTGACTCTTCCAGGTATTGGGAGACCATGCACGACATGGCTCGCGAGAGTAAATGTCGTACAGAACGATGTCGGTATTTGATGCCATAACAGTAACAGATAGACAGGCCGTCCAAAAAGCAGAGGGCTTGGTACGAGGTGATCAGGATAGGTGTGATTACTTTGAGCTAGACTCAAATGCTCAAGAAAAAGTCGAGGCTCCACTAGGAGTCAAGAGTAATTATAGGGGCGGTTCGCGATACTGATCGCATTCCACTGCTTTGCGTTCCACTGCCTTGCGTTCGCTGCTGGAGGAAAACCCCTCATTTAACGCGATCCAAATGTTCCTTCAGAGACGGATGACCACATCGACAATGAAACACGTGTCCCTTAGGGCCACATGACTAACCCATGTCATCTTCAGTTCCTCTCCTTACGCATTCGAACGTCGATCCTGGCTGCCCGGTCCTTGGAGGGATTCGGGGAAGCTGTATGGAGGGCGAGAACCCCATAATGTCTGACGCAGAATCTGTGGAGGTAAAACTATGTAATAATGGCCCCATGTATCCAATCCTGACTCGAAACACAATGTAATCCTGGCACCCTGATGCGATACACTGCCTCTCAGTGCTACCTTGTCCTGAATTGACCATACACGTTGACCTGAAAATCTATATACTGAACCGTCCAGTCCCATTTACTAAGCTCAAGTACGTCCTTGGTTCGAAGCCTGTCTGCAGTTTGGAAGTACTCTTCCCTCGTAAGAAGATCAGGTCGTCGAGGAAGATTTGGACCAAGCGAAGACCTCCGAAGACGTCTAGAACGTCTGGAGCGTACCCTTCCAAGAATTCCCATTCAGACTGCAAGACAAACACACGCTCGATTTGATCAAGTTGCCTGCCGTAGTAGTCCCGTAGCCCGTCCAGGGTCGTCAGTTCATCCGTGACGTCGTTGTTAAGCCAAAGGATATCCGACCGAGGGTTGAAGTAAAAAGGCCAGGTGTCCAATTTCGAGTGCTGTATGGGAGTGAAATGCCTGATGGTATGTGCCCGGGACTCGTGGCAGACTTGAAGGGCGATAGGATCCAGACACTTCTCAAGAGGTTGATATCCCATGATTCGAGAGTCGAAATTAGTTTGTAGCCATCGTGCAACCCCGCACGTCAGCCGCAGACTCACGCGATCGAAAAGGGCGTCGCTTGATTCTGACGAGTCATCACCCTCTTCAGCGTTGTAGACAGGCTCTTCGGCATATGCAAGTTCAATGACTCGAGGTTCCGGCCAGGTATCTTCCCAGATCTTTATTCGGATCTCTGGAGGTAGGCGAGAAAAGAGGGGGAAAGAGTCGAGTGTAGCAACCGGAGCTGTCATTTCAGGTATATCGGGATGAGCCACTGAAGGTCAACAGTGAGTGTGGGCAACGTATACTCACTGGGCTATATATTGAAGCGTACCAAAAAGGAAAGGAAAGAATGGAAAGAATTCCCGAGGGGAAACCGTCAAGTACATACATTCCATGCCCCTCTTCCTCGGCTATCCCAGCACCAACAGCATGGTGGGTCGTCACATTTCTAAAAATAGAGAATTGTGGGCTCGCGAAGCACTGAAAGCAATGTATACAGCACATAAAGTGCAACCCGATGTTCCCAAGTCCATGGTTATTTACACGTTAAACCCAGGAGTGGCCTCGACAATCCTCTGCAGAAGTCGGTGTGTCTTGGTTGCCTGCTCAAACGTCGCATACCGACTCGAATCCCCCTTCGCCCAGGCCTCATAGATTAGTGCCGTATTCTGCCCTTGTTGCGGCACGTTAGCAGCAATGGCCGGGTCCTGAGCCTCCAGCTCGACCTTCTCCGGCTTCCCGGATCTGCCGATCCTCATCGTGATCTGGGCCTCCGGGTGGCCCCCCTGCCACCTGAACTCGGGTGAAGCGAGCTCGATCTCGCCTTCGGTGCCCGTGATGCGCCATACAAAGGCTCTCTTGTCTGCGACGGGTGTTTCTGACTTGAAGAAGTTGAGGGACGCGGTGGCGCCGCTCTCGAGAATGCCATGGACAAGGATATCGTCGGGAGAAGTTCTCTTGTACGCTGGATTTACGACCTGCCCATCTGGACCACGGATCGTGATGTCGGTATAATGTGTCTTCATCATGGCCTGAAGTTCGGAGAAGTCGCCAAGGACATCGATGAAAGAGTGTAGAACTAGCAAGCAGATCCTGTCAGCTTCTATAAAATGAAACCACACAACGGATTGGAGGCGCTGTTAGCTACTTACAATGCCCAAATATGATCCAGAAGTCGTTGCCACCGCTGTTCATGTCGAGAATATACTCGGCACCCTGAACCCAGCCGTGTTTGGTAACGAAGGACGAGGAAGAAGAAACCGACGTGCTAAGCACTCGGCCAATCTTGCCGCCGGCGACCAGCTCCCTCATCTTCAGGGCAAGCTTACCCGCGACACCCTGCAGGCCCATGGCGGTCTTGACACCGTTGGCCGCCGCCAGTCTGGTCAGCTCCTCCGATTCTTCCAGCGACGCGCCGAGGGGCCATTCGACGAGGATGTCCTTCTTCTTCAAGATGGCCGGCTTGCTGAGCTGGAAGTGCTTTCCCACCCTCACGGACACGACGACCAGGTCCACGTCCGGGTCGTTGGCCAGGTCTTCGGCGCTGCCGTATGCCTTGACAGATGCGGGCAGGCCGTGCTCTGCGATGGCCTTCCGGGCCGACTCTGCGGTGGAATTGGCGACGGCTACTAGCTCGTACGCGGGAAGGAGCTGGATGGAGGGGATGTGCGCGATGCTGGACCAGGCGCCAGGGGTAACAGCGCCCGTATGTTTGGGCCCGAGCCCGACGAGGCCTACGCGGATTGGCGACATTGTTTGGTTGGCGGGATGAGAGATGGGAGATGAGGTGGTGGTTGATTGAATAAGTATACGTGACAATTAACTCGGGGTCTGAACAAGGAGAGGATGATTTACAGATCGTTCTATGAGCCACCACTTATTATTTATAGAAGTAATTATTACTTGGGCTTGTCAATGGCAGTTGACATGTCGGGGGCAATATGTGGTGGCATCCCTGCGCCGGAGCATACGTTGTGGCCGATGATGTCAACGCCGCTTCCGATATCCTGATTCGCCGCTTCGCTGTCGCGCCGGAGCCGAGCCTGCGGTCACGTAAGCAGCTCGCACCACCGCCGAGTGGTCTCATTGGGCCGGATTTCCGAGGGAGCAAAGGCCCCACCTAAACTCCGGCGCTGACAAATTGGGTCAGCTTCATGGTGTCCGGTGAAACTGTGACCACCAAAGCCAACCCAGCAATCACGTTCGGAACGGCAGCGAATCCCCACCATCATACAGGAAATGTCGCCAAAGGCCGGCGGAATCCGCAGAATGCCGGTCTCTAGGATAAAGTCATGCGCCCAGTGCCGTACAGCAAAGGCACGCTGTTCCTTGACGGCACCATGTATCAGGTGCCGAGACCGCAATTTAACTTGCAAATACGAGCAAGAGGCTGCATTGTCTCGCAACGATGGGTCTTGCTCGCCGAGGCCTCCGCGCCCGATCGCTCCCGCCTGCCGTAATCCAGCTGCCGGAGGTCTTGAGTCTGGCCCGGGTCTTTCGGATGCCAGAGAAACTGCGGCAATACCATCTCAAGGCCAAGGTTTCCAGTCTATCGGTTCGTCATGCGCGTCGGCATCGAATCGTTTAGGCAACCCCGAGTCTTCACAAATGACCTGGGAGGATTTTGATACCTCCATCATGTCTTTTTCCGACTGTGCCAATGGCGGGGATTCACTTATCGCCCAGGTAGACCAGCAGCAAGCCCCCGCGATGCAACGTTCTCTGGACTCGATTGCAGAGGATATCGCTCTTCCCGGCGAAATCAGTCTACCCTGGCTGGCGGGGCAACTAGAAGGGGAAGTGGTGAGCCATGACCGACCTCACCGCACCGCTCATGCCGGCTTGACCCCACACTCACAAGGACCAGTCTCGGACGTGGAATCAAAACCCAGAAGGTACAAGGACAAGCTCATATGGCCTCGGATAGGATCGACTATCGAGGGCTACTTCTCCAACACAGTCCTCCGGGGACAGATCATGTCGTATCCCCAGATGATGTCCAAAGGCAACCGTCTCCCGCCGTTCATCTTCCCGCGATGCATGATGAGTGGTCCTGTCGCCTTCGACTGTGAGTTGCAAGGCGTTCATCAGTGCCTGCCCGAGATCCTAGCCATCTGCAGCAATATGGTCCAACTATTTGAGAATCGAACACCAGCGAGCAGCTCATTTGTCTGGAAGACAATTTATGCCGAGCATGAGCGGCTCAGACGTGAAGTGAGTAACCACACCGGGCAACATTAAACTCCAGAACACAGCACTCTGACTTAGACCTGCCTGTCTGTCTGTCATTAGTGTGGATCTTACGACAAAGAACGCCTGGTCGAGACTCTTCAGGCCACTGTTATTTATCTTCTTTTACAAGCCCAAGATCCGGACTCGACAGAAAGAAACAACGTCATCTCGCTCGTCGACACCGCTGCGGTGAGTGTGCCTTCCCATTTCCTTGAATATGATAATCTTTTGGGTAAAATCTGACACTATGTCATGTACCGAAGGAACTGGGAAAAGCGGTGCATCTATCCTTCGAGAATAGAGTTGAGTCAAGAGTCGTGGGCCTTGACAGGAAAGACTGGATGCTGCGGGAGAGTGTGAGAAGGTATGTAATAGCCTACCGACCAACTTCAACACCACCTCTCTATAAATCTGAGAACATTGCTAAGCCCCGACAGAACCATGTGTATACTGTACGGCATCGAGCTTCTCCTTGACGTGGTCATCACCACAAGTAACCGCTACTGCGGCGGATTTGCCAAGTGCCCGCTGCCGTGCGTGCGCGATCTCTGGGAGCCCGTGTCCAACGCCGAGTGGGCCAGGCGGTATAGGGAATTCCACCCCGGCGGGGTGTCGAAAGAGGGGGTTTTGCATATAGACACCATCCGAATGGCTGGGCAGGCGGCGGGCATGAGCGAAATCAATGATACGGCCGTTGCGGAGCTCAGTCGTTGGTGCTCGCGGCTGGATGATCTGGGGATGCTCGTCTGGACGGCGGTGCTCTCCGAGAGTAGGGGCAACTCATAATTAGGACCCACCAGGAAGCCCCAGTCGAGTACGGTACTATCAGAGAATTAGAAGACCATTTGAACATGGTATGGGTGTTGGATAGATGAATGCTATGATAAATGCGGGTTTTGTCATGCTAATCAAGAAAGACCTCGCACAAGCTAGTGCCCTGTTTCTTCCCTGGAAATAACCCAACGCTGGTTAGTTTTGCCTTTAGCGTAGCTCGATGCGACTCTGACAAGGCAAGTATCGGTCCGAATGGCTACCCTATCAGCACCTCAACCAACATCGCTGGTGTTTCCGCTTTGATGTCGATCGGGGCTTCTTCCCTGCAACCCTTCCAAAGGTAACGTGCCATAAATTCCCAGGACCCGGGGCAGCACTCACTTGACATGTACTTTTTGCCCTTTTCAATCCTTTTCTCAACTAAAGGATTGGGGCTTAAAAATGATGGTATTATTCTTGAATCTCCTGAGAATTGGGGTGCTACTACTAGGCATCGCGTCGTCTGCAGCTCAGGCGAAGGATCAAGATGTTGGCTTCTGCTGCAAGATCATCGAATCCCATATCCCAGATCGCATTTCCTATCCAAAGAGCAACATCTACGATGAGTCGCTGTCCTCGTACTACTCCGGTCAAGAGAGCGAGTTGCAGCCGGCATGCATTTTCAGCCCCACGCATGCGACTGAAGTGTCAGTCTTCGTCAAGCTAATAACTAGCAAGTGTTGTGGCTCTTCGACGTCACCGCAATTCGCCGTCCGGAGCGGCGGGCACAGCATTTGGAGCGGGGCAGCCAACATTGAGGGAGGCATCACCGTCGATATGAGGTCAATGAACTCGCTGGTTCTGAGCCACGACAAGAAAGTAGCGTCTCTGGGCGCTGGTGGCATCTGGAGTGAGATATACGAGCAACTGGTCCCGTACAACCTCACCGTTATGGGTGGACGCGTTGCGGGTATTGGGGTTGGAGGTCTTGCAACCGGAGGTAAGTTTGCAACATGCCTAAAGCCAATGTGTGGACGGACGTGATCGAGCTCACCATATTGTGGGATCCAAGGGGGAATAAGTTACCTCTCCCGACAGCACGGCTGGGTGTGCGACAATATATACAGATACGAGGTGGTTCTCGCAAGCGGCGAGATCATCCACGCCACCGCTAGCTCGCACTCGGACCTCTGGCTAGCCCTCAAGGGCGGCTCAAATAACTTCGGAATTGTCACGCGCATCGATGTTCCGACCTGGTCCCTGGGACAGATGTGGGGAGGCGGGCTTAGCTTCAACTACACGAGGGAGGTATTGGATGCTCACGCCCAGGCCTTCAGCAACTTCATGGATCCGATAAACTTCGACGACGCGGCGGATATGGGCGTTGCTTTGGTCTTCCAAAACCCTGGCCCCGTTTACGTTGTTGGGAATTCCCTCTTCTACGTCAAACCGGTAGTGAACCCTCCGGTATACCAGCCATTTACCTCGATCCCCAACCCGATCGGATCTTCACTGGGTCTGACGAATGTCAGCGCCTTGACTTCCGAGGCCGGAGGTACACTTCCACCCGGCATCACGCGGTAAGTTTTGAATATCCCAGGGAAGGGTGGGGGGGGGCGGATCTAACTGATTCCTAGTGCGATCGACATTGTGTGCTCCTTCAAGAACAGCGATGCAAGCCTCTACTCACAACTCTTTCAGACCTGGGAAGACGGTACCAAAGACCTGGTCGATGTCGAAGGACTCCAACTGGTTCTCCTTATCCAACCGCATCCAGTAACCAACGGCACGAATTCGCTTGGGCTGCGCCCTGGAGAAAAGGACCTCGTCCTCTCTGTCCTCACAGCTGCATATGCAAACAAAGAAGACGATGACAGGGTCCAGGAGGGAATGCAAGCCATTGTCGACAGGCATAATGAGATTACGCGAGACAGGGGATTGTATATACCCTTCCAGTACCTCAACTATGCCGACAAGTCCCAGGATCCGATTGGGAGCTATGGCGAAGACATCAAGGCTCGATTGCAAGCTGTCAGTAGGAGGTATGATCCTCACGGCTTGTTCCAAACTGGGGTTCCCGGTGGGTTCAAGCTATTTTAGACCAAGCAGTCATTGCAAGCCAAGATTGTGCTTGCTTCTTCTGTCCGTTTTGGAGAATGCCCGATTTGACTCTGCCGATTGTAAACTTGGGTTTCATCACATGGATCCAGTCCTGCTACGTTTCTTAATTTCACTGCACACTGAGAAGGATTGCCTCGGTTTCTTAAACTAGGGCTTCTGGGGCATCGACGTGAAGAAGCACAAATACACCAGGTTAAACCCCCCCCTCACCCCACCTAATTCCGTGGGTCAACGGCGCCTAGGTAATGCATGCGCAATACGCTAACGGGCATCAGGTGTTCCTCCCGCTCAGAAAGTGCCGCACGTTATAGTCCCCCGACGTTGTATTAAAGGTAGGCGATCGACCCCATCCAAGAATCTGCACCAATCCGAGACTGCGTGAATAAAAGCAGCCGCACACCTTGGCAATCTCCCGCTGCAGTCGGGGTGGGGTACCCGCACCGGCAACAAAACGCTCCGCAAAGCTTGCATATCTTGTTCACCCAGGGGTATTGTCCTCTGCGGGAGGTTCCGCGGCCTACCCTAGCGGAATGCTTGGCCACCTATTTATGCTCCTCCCTCTCGGCACTTGCCTATTCCAAATGGAGCCTCCATATAACGGTTGCGTGATGTGACGAAAAGAAGCCGATCTGACCGAGGGGGTGGGGGCAAGTAAGTATATGTATAGCGTGGATGTCCCAACGTTGATACCAAACACTCATCTTCCATTTTCATTTCCATCCTGCTAATTTGGCTGCGAGTTGTGGCAAAAATAATATACTACACAAGCCCCTTCTCAAGGAATAATATTACGGAGCCAAATATGGGTTTACTCGTCCTCCACGACAAGGACCTCCCACCAGGCTGGATTGCCGTGGCCTTGCCAGTGCTTTGCTTGGGTCTCGTAAGTCCCCATCACCTTTCTAACCTTGCTACTTGGGTGCTAAACGCACCAGGGTCTCACCTACATCCTCTGGATTGCAGTCTACAATGTCTTCTTCCACCCCCTCCGCGCCTACCCGGGCCCCAAGCTCTGGGCCATGACACGCCTCCCCTACACGCGCATGTTCCTCTCCGGCGACGCCCACCGGCGAGTCCTCGACCTCCACAAGGCGTACGGCCCCGTCGTGCGGGTGGCGCCGGACACGCTCTCGTACAGCCACCCCGACGCCATCAAGGAGATCAGGGGTCACCGCAGGGCCGGCAGGGCCGAGCACGGCAAGGACCCGGTGCACATGGGCCACTTCCGCGACAACATCCTGGGGGCCGGCCGCGCCGACCACGCCCGGTTCCGCCGCGCCCTGGCTCACGGCTTCTCGGCCCAGGCCATGGCGGACCAGCAGCCGCTGATCCAGGGGTACGTCGACGCCATGGTGCGGCGCCTGCGCGAGGAGTGCGACGGCGGGGAAAGGGGGCTGGACATGGTGCAGTGGTTCAACTACACGACCTTCGACGTCATCGGCGACCTGGCCTTTGGCGAGCCGTTTGGCTGCCTCGGCGACTCGGTCTACCACCCCTGGGTGGCGCTCATCTTCGACAGCATCAAGCACCTCACCTGGCTGTCGGCCCTGGGCCGGTACCCCGCCGTCGCGCCGCTGCTGAAGCGGTTCCTGGTCCCCGAGGGCTTGGCGGCTAAGCTCGTGGAGCACGAGCAGCTGTCGGCGGAGAAGGTGCGCAAGAGGTTGGCGACCGGGACGGACAGGCCGGATTTCGTCCAGGCGATGACCACGAAGCGGGATTCGTCCAAGGGAGAGGTGAGATTGGCACATCTTCATCCTTTTTCTCTCCTTTCAGCCAAGTAAACAGTCAGTGCTAACTGCCGAGGGGGAAACCAGGCATTAACCTTCAAAGAACTGGCATCCCACGCGTCGGTACTCATCGTAGCCGGATCCGAGACGACGGCGACGGCACTGTCCGCGGCGACGTACTACCTAGGCATGAACGCTCGCGCACTGGCGGCTCTAACCGATGAGGTCCGCAAGACATTCTCGAGCGAGGAGGAGATCAACCTGATCAGCGTGCAGGGGCTGTCGTACATGCTGGCGGTGCTCGACGAGACGCTCCGCATGCACCCGCCTGTGCCCAGCGGGCAGCCGAGGCTGATTGCCGAGGGGGGCGATGTTATCCTGGGCCGATATGTTCCCGCCGGCGTAAGTATTTCCCCTGTTTTTCCAAGGCTCTGTACGAAGGGAGAGTTCTCTGACGCGGCAATGCCACACAGACCAAGGCCGAAGTGTGGCAGTGGTCTCTGTACCACGACCCCGCGTGCTGGACACGACCCGATGATTTCATCCCCGAGCGCTGGCTCGGAGACCCGGCTTTCGCGAACGACAAGAAGGAGGCTCTCCAGCCCTTCTCAGTCGGTCCTCGAAATTGCATTGGGAAGAAGTAAGCAAACCTGCAACGAATATTACGACTATTTGTGACGCTCTAACTCTATTCTCTCTTCCCCCCCCTGCAGTCTTGCGTACGCCGAGATGCGCCTAATCCTGGCTAGACTGGTGTGGAACTTTGACATCAAGCTGGCAGACGAGACCAGGGGTTGGGACAGCCGGTGCAAGGTCTACCGCTTATGGGAGAAAGGGCCTGTGAACGTCTACCTGAAGCCGAGAAACATTTCCTAGCCAATAAACGCCTGCTTGTTCTCCCTCACCCACTCCTCAAACTGCTGTGGCTTCGCCTTGGAGTATTTCTCAACATTCGCCACCGCCTCCTCGGCCGCAGGACCCTCGTAGAAGTTGCCGTCGTCCCCGCGATGCCGTCTCGCTATCATATCGACCAGTTGCCTCGCAATGGGCTCTGGCAAACCTAGGTCTGTGTACGCCTTTATGCCCTCCTCCTCGCTGAGCGCCGTCACCTTGATATCCCTGCCAATTTCCTTTCCGATGATCGCGACAGCCTCCCCCTGCGACACGAGCTTCGGTCCATGAATACGGAGAGCGCTATACGCACCCACCTCGCCCTCCAGCGTCGGCGGCACCTCCCCAGCCAGAAGCGCGCCACTAACCCGGCCAATATCGCCCGACGTGATAAAGTCGAACTTCGCCTCGGGGTACAGCACCCCGGCGTCGCCGGCCCGGATCCCAGCGGCCCACCTCAGCGAGTTGCTGGCGAAGTACGCGGGCCTGACGGCGACGAAGCCGCGCGGCCCGAACACCTCGGCCAGCCCCAGCTCGACCTGCGCGTGGCTGTGCGAGATGTAGTCGCTCTGGGGCGCGGCGCGTGGGTCCCCGACGATGCTGGCGGTGCTGAGGAAGACGACGAAGTCGACGCCGCCGGACCGCAGCGCCTCCAGCGTGGCGCGCATGTGGTCCGGCGAGAAGTGCGCCAGGTAGACGAACGCGCGCGTCGCCTGCGCCTGGGCGGCGGCCGCGCGCACCGTCTCGGGCTGGAGGAGGTCGGCCGTGACGCGCTGGAAGCCGCGCGCGGATTCCTCCGAGGCGCTGAGGCCCGGGATGGGTTTGTTGAGGTCGCGCACCGCGAGGAAGACTTTGGCGCCTTGCTGCTGGGCGGCGCGGGCGGTGGCGGAACCGACGCTGCCGGTGGCGCCGAAGACGATGACGGTGGGGGACATGGTTGGTGGTGTCTGGTTGTTGGCTTTGCTGGTGAGAGTCTGAGAGATGCTTGATCGCAGGCTTGCAGTGTTGTCTATCTTGACGACGACGTCAGTCTACTGTTATTATATATTCATTATTCCTCGGTCCTCGGTCTGGGCATTGCTCCGATTAGGTTGACATCAGCTTATGCTGTGAAGTGCTGTCTATTCGATATGACGACAGAAGTTGCATTTACAATTTACATCGGCCTTCGGTTGGGCTTTGCTCCGACCTGACGCAGGTGAGGACCTAGCTGACAAATGAAACGTCCCGGGTCTGCTTCATCTACGGCGTAATTTAGAACCAGCACGGAACAACAGTCGAAAACACCGACACCGACACCGAGTGTCTGCATTTATCAGCAACATGGGATTGGATGGATGCAGCCACTTCGTTTTGAAAGGAGTCAACGAGACGGTGGTCCTGGATGATACAACAACACATGTAATTTTGATTGGTTTATATTTCCGGATTGAATCCCAGCAGCTCCGTGATATGATCCCGAGATCAATCGTGCAAGATTACTAGTAACTTTCCTGGGTAGGCTGGTTACGATGCTGAGAAAGAAAATAACGGATCTGGACCATGACGCTGGTTGACCTGCCGATGCCGTTCCAGCGGGCGATTGGGCGCAGGGCGTTGGAGCCTGGCCGGGCTCGTCTCCGTGTGGATCTTCCGAAAGAGCGAGGCCGAGGTACAGGGTTAGGATGCAGGGTGGCTTGATTAGGACCAATGCGGCGGCGGCTATGCAGGCCAGAGACTACATTTACACGGTCGGGCATAATCATTAGGGGGCAGGGCAACGGTGAGGTGCATTTAGATGGGACCTCTGATGCGGAGTACTTTTAATTATCAGCCCTTCAAATGCTTTGATGTCGTCAGATTCCTAACCTTCAAACGTGTACCGTAATTATCTTGCCTTGGGTGTAAGCTGCATGCACATCCATAATCGCTGGATCCCCCCTCAAGTAGCCGAGTACCCTCCATCAACAAAAATAGTCTGCCCAGTGATCGCCTCCCCAGCCAACCCCGCCAGACACACCACCACCCCGCCAAAGTCCTCCACCCTCCCATTCCGCCCAATCATAGTCCTACCGGCATGCCTCCCCGCCGTCTCCTCCGACGCAAACACCCCCGCCGTCATCTCGGTGCGCACCACCCCCGGCGCGACGGCGTTGCACAGCACCCCCCGCCCGGACCACGCCTCGGCCTGCGACCGCGTCAACCCCACCAGCCCGGCCTTGGACGCCCCGTACGCCCCGCTGTTGCCGTACGCCCGGAACGCCTGCTGGCTCGCCACGTTGATGATGCGCCCGCCGCCGGTCCCGCGCGCCGCCATGCGCGGGCCGAACGCCTGCCCCAGCAGGAACGGCGCCGTCAGGTTGGTCGCCAGCGTGGCGTCCCAGTCGGCGGCGGTCAGGCTGTCCATCGGCGGCCGGAGGTTGACGCCCGCGGCGTTGACGAGGATGTCTGGGACGCCGTGGGTGGCGAGGATGGTGGAGACGGTCTTGTCTAGGGCGGCGCGGTCGGAGAGGTCTGTCGGTAGGGAGTAGGCTTGGATGCCGAGGGCGGAGAGGGAGGCTACTGTCTCGTTGAGTGGCTCGGGGCGCCGGGCGATGAGGATGACGGCGGCACCGGCTTGGCCCAGCGCGGTGGCGATCGCCCGCCCGATCCCGGAGCTGCCACCTGTCACGACTGCCGTCTTCCCGGTAAGGCCGAAGAGCTTCTCGAGGTAAGAAACGGTGGGTCGTATGGTGTTTGCCATTGGGAATGATTTGTGCTAATCACGCGTGCTCATGGTTTGGGAAAGCGGTGGAGGTTCCTCAATGATGTTGTTTTTGATATGTGACTCACCCAGTGAGTGCCGATCGGAGGGACCGTGGTGACACAAAGAAGCAGATTTCCATTCTCCTCACTTCCCCACATGCAGCAGGGATGGGTTTCAGAGCTCACATTTCCCAGCGCTATCAATTACTGAATTGGTCACTCGAAGCAGACATCATTAGTTGAATACTTTCCCTGCTCTGAATTCGCCTCTACTGCCTCTTTGATCCTGGCGTTCCAGTTTTGGCCGTGGGGGACTTGGGATTTGAGGTTCACCATGCTCAGCAAGGCACGCTGCATCATTTAAATGCCAGCAGCATTTCCATATCCCCCCACCCCCGAACCAGATTCTCCCCCGGACCAGATTCTCCCCCGGACCAGATTCTCCCCCCTCTCCCCTTCCACCCCCTCTTCTTAAAATGTCCCACCGCCGCCCGGCTCTGGTTTGTATTACATGAACGGTTGGCTCTCTGCGAATCTGTCGAGGCCCCCGCAGTGAGACAATAACCCTGGGCATACCGTCCCGTTGACGTTACTGGGCGCCTCCTGGACTACCCCGGATGAGTGAACAGCCAGGGTGGCCACGGGACCGACAATAATTCGTCACAACACAGACAACGAACTTTTGCGCGTCAACCCCACACCTCGTGGACGAATCCTAGCCGAAACCGAGCTTCGACGGATGAGCATGTGAGGGCCTGATGGAAGCAAGGGGGTTCAAGACTGAGAGGTGAATCTAATATATTAATACATCTAATTGCCTACAATACAACCCACGCCATATCCCATCAACTAGTGACACGCCTTGCCATATTTCCTCAGCCGGATATAATTATAAGGCAACGGCGCCAGAAACCCAGCCGTCATGGACACCGCCGCAGCAGCCCAGAAGGCAGGACTATCCATAGCGACGACCCCGCCCGTGAGATGGAAGTCGACCGCGTTCTCGGCCATCTCCATGGTGAGCATCGAGATAAGGCTCATGCCCGCGGCGGTCCGGGCGGCCGCCGTCCAGGGGAGCTTGTCGCGGCCGAGGCGCAGGAGGACCGTCTCGAGGAGCATGGACGTCGTGAGCCCGGAAGCCACTAGATCGACTATATCAGCACCGGTCGTCGAAGTCGGGGTCGGACGGGGGTTACGCACTGGAGATCGCCATGACGAGCCCGACGCCGAGGCCCGGATGCTGCGACTGGAGGAACCACATGGCGGCGAAGTCGCCCGAGGTGCAGCCGATGAGGCAGCGGAACGTGTTGATGCCGGCGCGGCGCCATATTGGTCTCGACGACCAGAAGGAGAGTGTGGTCGGCGACGCGGGGGTGGCGACGGTGGGGTTGCTCTTGCTGCAGGGCTTTGGGTCGCTGTCACACTTGGACTGCCGGCGAGCTGTGCATGATGTTGATCTTGCGAATGGGATGCCAATTCTCGGGTGTTTCAATGACCTAACGGTGCGGATCACGGTCAATGACGGCGCCTGAGCTTGTGGATGTGGATACAAGATCCGGGCTGCTCGGCTCATCGTCAGGAAGTGTTATAAGGACAATGAAAATAATCGCCGCGAGAGCTGCTGAGAAAAGGGTTCCTAATTCAGATTTAAGTGGTTGTTTTTGGGGTTGTTTGGAGATGCTTGAGATGGAAACCAGAGACTATTATTGAAAACAAATATCCTGCCAAGCAAAACTCCGCGAAAAAAACTCACAGCCAACCCTAACCCAGCTGGTGAGTCGCATCATCAACTGGAACTAGAATCAATGACGTGTAGCTCCCATAGATCTGGTTGAGCCTGTTTCGCTACCGTTAACTACCGGTAGGTAGTATATTCTCCTTTCTTTTTTTGAGCAGCAGGTAAGCCTCCTACGTGTCCTGTACTTACTCTATTCCTCACCCACGAACCTAAGCGCGGTTTCAGCACCAGTTTTTGCAGGAATAGATAGATGCTTACAGCTCAAAACTGACCGAAAATGAGAGAGTTCTTCAGTTACTTAAATTGTCGTCCCTTGACTGACTACTGCTCTCCCCTCCCTAACAGCTTTGGGTTAGCACTGTTCCAGTCTTTTCGCTCTTCCGTCATCTTCCAGAGACATAACACATACATGAATAGGCCTTATCATCATAAGTCATCAAAACAAGACTGAGAACACACATGCGACGCCACCAACATTCTTCAAGGTGTTGCAGCACGACGTATTGGATGCAATAGCGACTTCTGTGTCACGCAATTGCACATCAGCGCAAAGTCAATCGATGTTTGCTAGAGTTGCATTTTGAGAAATGGCCCATCGCTTCACAATGGCGGGGAATAGGACATCTACAGCTTTTTGCACTGTCATAAATGGGACGAAAGTGCGGGAGGTTGGACGAATACGGATCCGTACCTAGGTAATTCACAATTAAAGAGGTCCCTTTTTGGGGTAAATCGCGGGGCAGGAAAACCTTTTAAGAAGGTCCCTAATACAACCCGGCATGGCGGCATTTTCCTCGCGGCCGTACCGCCCTCGACCTTCCCTCTTTCGCCTAGTCGCTCGACAATCGGCACCGAAAGAGTCGCATCGGGGTCGGTCTGCGTCTAGGAGACCACGCCGGACCGGGAAGTTGGTAGGTGGGGTGATGATGATCTTGATCTTGACCTGATTAATATTTGCTTTCCATCCCCGCGATTTCTGCTCCCTCTGTTCCTTTCCTCCCTCCCCCCATCCCTCCCTTGCTCGTCGTCAGGCTCAATGCCAACGGCTATTGATTATGATGCTGCCGAAAGTCATCACGGCGGGCCTGCTGTGCCTCGCCCCAGCGACACAGGCGTTTCGGACATCATTCTCGTTGAAGGACTTTCGCGAGCAGGTAAGTCGGGCAATTCCGATCTTCGCTGAATGCCGCTTGCTCACATTGCCCACAGATGGACAATGAAAGGAGCAGCAAGAGGACAATCAGCGCCCGGGATGTGGACCCGTCGGACCTGTATCCTGAATACAATCTGTCCGTCCCGATTGATCATTTCCACAATGATTCGGCGTACGAGCCGCACTCTGATGGCTTCTTCAATCTCCGGTACTGGTTCGACGCGAGCCACTACAAAACGGGCGGGCCGGTCATTGTCCTGCAGTCTGGTGAGACAGACGCGGCGGGCCGGCTCCCTTTCCTGCAGAAGGGCATCGTCGCCCAGCTGGCGCAGGCAACGAGTGGCCTCGGCGTAATCCTGGAGCACCGCTACTACGGCACGAGCTTCCCCGTGCCGGATCTCTCGACCGAGAACCTGCGCTTCCTCACCACGGACCAGGCCCTGGCCGACATGGCCTACTTTGCCAGGAACGTCGTGTACGAGGGGCTCGAGCACCTCGACCTCACGGCCCCGAAGACCGCCTACATCGCGTACGGGGGTTCGTACGCAGGCGCGTTCGTGGCGTTCCTGCGCAAGCTGTACCCGGACGTGTACTGGGGCGCCATCTCCTCGTCGGGCGTCACCGAGGCCATCTATGACTACTGGGAGTACTTCGAGGCCGCCCGCATATACGGCCCTAAGGACTGCGTCGCGGCGACCCAGAAGCTGACCCACGTCATCGACAACATCCTCATCGGGAAGAATGACACCGCGTACCCGGACAAGCTTAAGGCCGCCTTCGGGCTGGGCAACCTGTCCCGCACCGACGACTTCGCCAACGCCATCACGAACGGCATCTACGGCCTGCAGGACACCAACTGGGACCCGGCGGAGAACAGCACTGATTTCGGGCTGTACTGCAACAACGTCAGCTCCGACGCGCTCCTCTACCCCAGCTTGGAGGGCCTCGGGTCCGAGATCCGGGACCTGATCGCGGCCGGTGGTTACGGCGGCGCCGAGGCGGACTCGCTCGTCAACCCGATGCTGAACTACATCGGGTGGATCAACGACACCGTCGTCGCACCGTGCGAGAAGAAGAACTCGACCCAGGACTTCTGCTTTACTAACTACAACTCGACCTTCTACGAGCAAGACGACATCTCCCAGACGTGGAGGGCATGGCCTTACCAGTACTGCACGGAGTAAGTCTAGCCGCACCCTTCTCCCCGACCACTCACCTCTCTAACCCAAAAACCCAACTCAGATGGGGCTACCTCCAAACCGGCTCCGGCGTCCCCGCCGACCAGCTCCCGCTCATATCACGCATGATCGACGTCCCCTACACCTCCACCGTCTGCCGCGAGGCCTTCAACATCACCTCCCCGTCCGACGTCGAGGCCGTCAACCGGCACGGCGGCCTGACCATCTCGTACCCGCGCCTGGCCATCGTCGACGGCGAGGCCGACCCGTGGCGCGCCGCGACGCCGCACGCGCTGTCCCTGCCCCCCGGGCGCCCCAACACGGCGTCAGAGCCGTTCCTCCTCATCGAGCAGGGCGTCCACCACTGGGATGAGAACGGGTTGTTCCCGAACGAGACGGCTCCCGGGCTGCCGCCGCAGGCGGTGGCGGACGTGCAGGCGCTGGAGGTTATGTTTGTGCTGGAGTGGATGTCTGAATGGGCGCTGCACTGTATTGTTGATGGTGGTTGCTGAGGATGTTCCATCATGAGTTGTTGTTATTTTGGGTAGTAGCATTGGATATAGACGGGAGGCTGGTACCTATGGACCTACCATGCAAGGAAAATTTAATTCGGTCAAGTCCCGGCAGGGCGGATGGCCCGATTCGGCCCTGGCAGATCTCCCGTGCAGGCACCATCCGCGGCAGCGTCGAAGGGAGGGAAAGCGGCTGCCAAGAACGGCGGCGGCGGTTGGCTGACTTGGCCGAGAGCCACCAAAGACCAGAACGACAACTCTTCCAAGTATTTGTGGGACTGCCAAGTACTGCTGAAAATGTTCTCATACTCGCTCAAATGAGTCACTGGGACTGTCTGTCGACTGAGCATCTTTGAGCAGGTTTCCCCCCACTAGCCAGCGATAAACCACGATGTTCACGGCGTGGTGTGACCTCATTTTCCTAAAGTGACCGGGTGTGCCTTCCTTGGGCCCGGACTCAACTCGGGCCCGGGCTTGGCGCAACCTCGCATTTCTCGCAATACCTGCTCACAGCCCTTGGCTACATCTGCTCATCACTAAAACGAACGAGCCGGCGATGAACCTATAAAATAGGTAGTCAACACATGCGTTCAACAGCCCGGCAACTTTAAAAGCCTCGCCAGAATAATCTCCTTCTCATCAACACTCAAGTGCCTCTGCTGTCACACCACCATACACCAAGCACATCACCCTCTCACCCCAGAATCCCACCGCAACAATGGACATGGACCATTCGCACTCCGACTCCTCTGACGCCGGCGGCACCTGCAAGATCTCGGTACGTCACAACACCGCCGCCCCCGCCGCAGACCCAGGCTAACCCCCAAAACCCGGCCGGCAGATGCTCTGGAACTGGACCACCATCGACGCGTGCTTCATCTCCAGCGACTGGCACATCCGCAGCCACGGCGCCTTCGCGGCCTCGTGCGTCGGCGTCGTGCTCATGGTCGTCGCCCTCGAGGCCCTCCGCCGCGCCGCGCGCGAGTACGACGAGTGGATCGCGCGGGACTTTGGGGCCCGCATGTCGTCGTCGTCGTCGTCGTCGGGGGGGGATGGAGAGGATGGAGAGGTGGCGGCGGTGACGAGGTTGAGGTTCCGCCCCGGCGTCGGGCAGCAGGCCGTCCGGGCGGGTCTGCATGCCGCGACGTTTGGGTTGGCGTATCTGCTGATGCTCATGGCTATGTACTACAATGGGTACATCATCATCTGCATCTTCGTCGGGGCCGGCGTGGGCCATTTCCTGTTCGATTGGTCGGCGAGGACGGTGGTGGTCGGGGGTGGCTGTGGCGGCGCCGCCGCGCCGGTCGAGGGGAAATGGGGTGGGCGGACGATCGACGAACCTACTGTGTGCTGTGGGTGAGGGTCGGGCAGGTGGTTGGTTGGTGGGCAAGGGTTTTGATAGCGTTAGCAAGGCATTGTTTACATGCAATTACCTAATCACAAGTAGTTATGCGCAATTCGCGACTCTGTGCAATGATGGATGGTATCCCGGATCGGTGCAGGGGATCATGTTCTTCATCTCCATCCCCTTCCACTGTGGCCAGGATACAAGATCCATGCCTATGTGCTAGACAGGGCGAGCCGACATCAGGAGGAAATAACGACGACGGCAACCATTGAAAGTGTTCTTCTTGACGCGACGCAGAGGATGATGCTCCACTTTTGATTTCTGCTAATCCCTTGAACTCGTGGCGCCGCGTCAGCAAGCAAGGGACGTGCACAGCCACAGCTTCCATGATGACGCTTGCGCCGTGAGATAAATGCCCCTCAGTGATCTCGCCACCAGAGCAGGGTGTCCAATTTTTAATTCTTTCCATTCTTGTTCCGCCTCGCGCCATGCAAGATAGTGCTGCATGGAGGCGCCCTGAACGCGGGCCAAAAGTTGGCCATAAGAAATCCCGAAACGGGTGCCGCAAGTGCAAGGGACGGCGGGTTAAGGCAAGTTGGGCCCCGGCTTCCGACCTCCGACTCCGAGCTGGAGTCCCGTCTTGGCAGCTTGGCAGCGATGCGATGCGATGCGATGCATGCTGATCATAACCTACCTATTAGTGCGACGAGAGGCGACCTGTCTGCGGGAACTGTAACCGCCTCAACCTCGACTGTTCTTGGCCAGACCGTTCGTTTGTGTCAACCCGATCGCAATCTCCTGCTGCTCCTCCGATCACCGGTATACCCCGCCAGCCTCAATCGCAACCAAGCCTCATCTCCGATGACAGCAGTGGCTCCCCCAGTTTGGGGCATTCCCTACCGACACCGACGTCGCTCTTTGGGAGACCGTCTCCTCCAAGTCTCCAGTTTTTCTCCAGTTTCGACAATCCCCCGTATGCAGAGCTCCCAGAGTCAAGGGAACGTCGGCTATTGGAACACCGACTGATGCATCACTATACCACCAACATGTCCCATCTCGCTGCCCAAGCGAACAAGGAATGGGGTGAGCTCTTTAAGCAAACCGTGCCAATGCTCGCGCTGAAGAACGACAACCTCCTGAACGCCGTCCTGGCACTCTCGGCCAGCAGTCTCCTCCGGATCGAGCCTGGCAACATGGAGCTGTTCAATGCCCGGCAGAGCTATCTCATATGGTCGGTTCGGCACCAGCGCGCCACCCTGGACTCCCTGACCGCCGAGACAGCCGACCCTGTCTGCCTAACCTCGATCCTCCTCCTGATCTTCTCGTTCGCCGTGCTGCGCGAGCGGCCCCTGGAACCCTACACCGCACCGCTTGAGTGGCTGCACATGGGCCGCGGCGCCGGGGCCGTGATCGGCATGAGCGCCAACACCATACTGACATCGGGAGATGTCAAAGGCTCGGCCGTGCGCATCGTGATCGACTCGTACCCCGACTTCAGCGAGGACGAGGCATACTTCGACCCCTCCATGCGCCAAGGTTTGAACGGCATCCTCGCCCAGGAGCTTCCGGGGTCTCGTGAGGTCCGGGACGACGAGACGCGCGAGGCGTACGAGAAGACGCTTAGCTACGTCGGCTCCATCCAGAAGGCCATCGACAACCGGGAAGCCGTGTACGCCCTCTGCCGCCGCATCCAGGCGTTCCCCATCATGATCCCCTCGAGGTTCATCGCCCTCGTCGAGGAGCAGCGGCCCCGCGCCCTGGTCGTGCTCGCCCACTACTTCGCCGCCGTCGCACAGGTGCGCGGCGTGTGGTGGCTTGGCGCTGCAGAGGTCGGCTGGGAGGGCACCGCGGAGAGGGAGATCCGCGCCATCGGCAAGGCGCTGCCGCTCGAGTGGATGGTCCACATGGTGTGGCCGCTTGAAATGGCTGATCTGAGATGAACTGCGGGCCTCACCTTGTCTGTCCCTGGGGTTCGTCTGTCTCTGACGGAACATCACTCGATCAAGGCCAGCAGCGTCGCGACATTTTAAATTCGCGCAGTTTCCGTCAGGTCGCTGTCGAGATCCGAGCACGCTCCGTTTAACTGTGCACTCCTGTCCGTATTGCCGATGATAATACTTTCGGCGCATCCGATATCGCTGGTCATTCTCCTAGGCCTGGTTCCGGTCGCCGGCTCGGAAATCGTCACCTTATCCAGCTGGGTGAATCCGACCGCGCCGTCTCGGATCATCGCTCAGCCCACCCACTCCAGCCGGCCACTTCAGGTCGTTCGTGCCCGGCCTGCCGCCGCAATAGCAGCAGCAACCATACCTTCGTCACGTCTCTCCGCCCGTCCCCACCCCCAGTATCCTATAGCCGATCAGGCACGTCAAGGCCTGAGGCCTGTAGATGTCGGTGTTGGCGCGATGCGGAAGACACGTTCGTTTAGCTCTCCGACCCCACGCCCCGCGCTCCGGTAGTCGAGATGGGGAGGATAAGTGGGCTGTTTGGCGGGCGCCGGCGGCGCCATCGAGTCGGGGTGGATCAGTGGGGAGCAGTCGAACTGGTCCGGTAGTGTACCTGCAGCGGTGTTTTCGACCCTGCCGTACGAGTGCCTGGGCCTCATCGTGTTGAGGAGGAGAGACACAAAACCACCTACCTACCTACCTCTCAACGTAGTATACTGCTGCTGAGGCGTAGGCCCCAACGGCAGTAGCCACGTGATCGGCTGGCAGGCGGATGGAATCGTGCTTCTTCCTTACCTCTGGCGCACGTGACTGGTCAGGTGACCCTGATCAGCCCCGATACGTCTCGCGGTAGTGCCCAAATCCAGTCGTGTAAGTAAGGTAGGAAAACGCTGGCGGCGTAATCAATTGAATTGAAGGCGTAAGGAAGGAATGGAATGCGGTAAATCAAGTATTATTGCGTAGAAAGCTTGGAAATAACTAAGGTGTAAAGAGTGCTGCTTGTAAATCCGTGTAAGTCTGCGTAATTGATGATGATCTTACAATTTGAGGCCCTGATCACGCTCTTATATGGAAGCGCAGAAAATCCGGTCCGAAGCTGACTCATCCTAGCCTGAAGCGGCCCGTGCCTTTTCCATTCACCACGTCAGTGTTTTGAGTGCAGATCTTAGCTTCTTGGACGGCTGCATGAAGCGAGTCGAGGTGTTTGCTTCTTTATGTACGTGCTTCCTCGGGGGGTTCTGGGTGTTTCTTCATGGCTAGTTTCTCATCTGGCTCGTTTTGGCGGTTGCTTGGTTTTCTCACGAGATATTCGTGATGGCTGTGTCTATTGATCTAGTTCTCTGGCATCGTCCCTTTCCAAGATGGAGGGAGGGAGCAAAGGGGTTGCCTTTGGGCCTTTGTAGTTACTATATTTTCGTCAATGGAATCGAGTGGGGAATGGAACGAATAGGTATGGTGGCAGATGGCTCTCTGTGGGGCGTCGGCTTCAGCAGCACCCACTAGGAAGGGAACCCCTCAGTAAAGCGAGAACGAGCACAACAAGCCCAAGACGGTGTTGATGCCAACAGGCCAATTCTCTATTGATTTTGTTCGACATTACCCAGAATGACACCGCACCTATATCATAAGTACCAAGTTTCTCGACATGGGTTGCGCTCGAGCAAGTGGTGCTGACACGAGAACGAAAACGAGAGCGAGAGCGAAAACGAAAATTGCCGCGAAAACAGAAGCGACCACACTCCCGTTACCCTGGTCGACTTGTGATCGTGCCAATCAGAAGGTCGTGTTCCAACAGAAGCAGTTAAAATGAAATCTATTCAGCACTCACAGAACCGACCTTGGCTGGCCCCACGGCGATACTAGTCCCCCGCCTATTGGCAATTGCGGGGCAAAGGGAGAACTCCAGCTCTTGACACCGTCGCCCCGCGTCATTCTCAGGGAACCGGCCGGCAGCCAAGATTTGTGGGGCCAAGCTTATTTTAAGCCCATCGACGTCAGCCAATTTTTCAACGATGGGCTGTAAATCTTCAAGGCATGAGACATCTGACCCTGTGGGTGAGGCCGACCCGCAAATGAAACTCCCCCTTGGTTGCATGTACTGTACGAACATCATGACTTGCCCGACTTCGCAACGAGGCTACACGTCTTGCTTTGTATCGGCTCTGATGTCGAAATAGCTACTGACACAATAGCCCCAACAGCTCCAACTTGCGTTCTCTAATTCCGGTGGAAATAAAGAGGTTATCGTACCAAAACACAGGGTGTTTACTACAGGACACGCATTGTTGACAGGCAATGCCACAGCTGCCGCGGCTCATAGGTATTGTATTAGAGGATGGCAAACGCGTAATTGTTCCCTATAATGACAGAGTCTGGGAAGGCCTTCTCCCGTGACAGGCCTAAAAATCCGGAACCAAATTGGCCCGACGACAAGAAGAGACGGAACATGAAAATGGAAGGAATGAGTTGTTGAAAGGAAAGAGAGAGAAGGAGAGAGAGAAGGAGAGAGAGAAGGAGAGAAAGACAGGGCGTGCCTAGGAGGGGGAAACGGAAAATAAAAATGGGAAAGAGAAGCAAGGGGAAGAATGAGCAGTAAGAGAAGGAAAAGAGAAATGAGTGGAGGAAGGGAGAAGTGAGGTAAGTTGGCCAATTATAACTAAGCTACCAATGTCTGAAGAGAAGGGAGAAGAGAAGAAAAAAAGTAACCAAGATCCTGGCGAGTAGCCATGTCCCTGCTGGCTACACGGATGATGCCCTGCGCTTGACGACGCCGCCATTCTTCTTTTTGCCATCCTTGGTATTGACGTTGCGGTGGGGCTGTTCTTGCTTGTGCTCCTTCTGCTTGTGCTCCTGCTCCTGCTCGTGTTCCTGCTTCTTCTGGGGACGGTCAACCACGATGCGCATGGGACAATGGTATAAGTGAGTCGGCAGGCCAGAGGGGGTTGATGTCGATGACCAGGGAGGGAGCCACGACAATCTGGACCTTCTGCTCCTCGATATTGCCGAGGAACCCTACCGACCAGAGTTCCATGGATGGTCCATTGCCTGTGATTTTCGTGGATGCTGGGAAGCCCCACAAGCGCCCTTCGTCGTCGTCGTCGTCGTCGCCGCCGCCGCCGACGGCCAAGGCCGGTCGCCAAGCGATCCAAAATTTGCAAGTAGAAAACTCCCTTAGCTGGTCGAGTTCTATCGCATGCTCGGCTATTCGAAGCAAGTGGTGATGTCAGGACGCTAACATCCATCTCAGGGCTCGGGCCGGTGATTTTGGAGAGAAGGTGCGCCGATAAAACTTTCCAAACGTGATACGTCTTTGGAAGCCTACCTCGCTTCCAAGGCTCGTCTGCTTCTTTGAGCGAGCCATTGTTAGCGACAAGCCAAGAAGGAACAAACGGGGGAAGGGGTTTTGTGTGTGTGTTATGGACAGTGGCTTGCAGAAATGGCAGAGGACAAGACGGGGATGAAGGGGGGGCCCCCCGGCGCGGGGGGGGGGGTTGTTCTCCGACTCACCTTTGAAGAGGTCCCTAAACTCGCCATATTGCGCCCAAGGCCCGTTCGGCCACTTCTTCGAGGGGCTGAGGGCAAACAACTTCTCGTCCAGGGTATGCCAGAGGCGCGCAGCGAAGAAGAAGCTTGACTGCATGCCGTTCTCGAGGTACTCTTTCGCCCTAGGGGTCCAACCGTTGAGCTCTTTCTGCGTGCCCGGGTCAAGGCTCCCCCAGGAGACAGTTTGCCCGGAGAGTCCGACTGTGGCGAAGCCACTGACGACGTGGTCAAGTTTGCGCCAGCCGTGTTTCATCCTCATCTCGACATCTTGCCATTCACCGGATGGGTCTGTCACGGATTCGACGGTCTCGACATGCTGCTGCCGATAAGCCTCGCAAGTTTGCCCATCTGTCTCCTCGGTCTTCGTTCGCATCTCCACAGCGCCGGCCTCATGGAGTTGCTGATGTTCTGCCACCTTCTCCGCGAGTATAACCATCACCTCGATTGGATCGGCTTTGAGGAGTGGCTGGCGTTTTTCTCCCACTGGCTGATCTGGGGATTGGGACATTTCCCTCGTAGAGAGATATTTCTCCTAGAGACGGCGGGATCTTCGATGGCCCTGGTCGAGTCCTGAGGGTTGGAGGTTTCGACTGCGACGTCTAACCTTTATAGGGTCTGGAGCTGGAGAGAGGCGTTTCTCGGACGATGTCTCTGCGTTGATAAACTTCTTGGGTCTTGCTTTGGGCATGGCGATTCAGCCTGGCAACGGGGGAAGGGAGGGAAAGCGAGATTGAAATGACAGGGCAGGGTGGGAAAGAGAGTGAGAGAGAGGCAGAGCAGAGACTCTGAAGGAGGATTCAGATAGAGGGGAGAAAGCCATGCGCAAGATTACTTCCTGAGGCAGGGCAAGTAAAAGGGGGTAAAGACAGCCATGTCAGAGCCTAGAATAGAGGGACCGGCATACCCATCCGCAAACAGGCGCAAGGCGGAAAATGGACATGCGATGCAACACCCCAGCAACAAAGCAACGAGAATTTCCCGCCAGCTCTACTAGGTGGCTTAGGTTGGTTTGATGCAGATTTACCACATGATCGGCCAATTTATCACATCTCTCCCTATGTGCCTGAAGGGCCCCCTGTTGGTTGGCAATATTCGCATCCATCACAAAACAGCTAGTGGCAGCTGACTGCCGGTTGCGGTTCTAACTACCAACAAAGCCCCAGATTCCGGGCAGGAGCCACGCAGTCAACACGGCACCATGTTTCTCAAATCGGCCGGTTTCCGTTGAGGGCCCGTACTAATTGACCGCTGGCTGACATGGACCAGGAATGTCGCATGTCAAGCGGGAAAGGAGAAAGAAGCAAGATGATGTATCTACATTTGCCCCACCTTTCCAGTTCAAATGCTGTTGACCAGCCCAGCAGACAGAAAGATATCGGACTGCAGCGCTGCCTCCGCTTCTCTCGACTGAATATAAGAAATTGGGCAGTGATGCCGAATCTGAAACTGTTCTCTGCTGCCTCTTCCCCATCTACTCCGACTGCACGTGTCGGTTCTGTTTGTTGTTGAGATGGTGGGTCCAGGCTGCCGGATTTTTTAGCCTCTACGGCAAACGAACAGGAGACAGGATGTGTATATGTACAATACATGTAACATATACCTTCAGCCAGGTCCCGTGATATTGACTCAGGTCCCTTCAGGCCAACCGACCACCCTTGTTGTTATCCGAAGTGGGCTTGTGGGCGACCGTGTTCGGCTTCGGTGCTGGAATGTCTCCCCGAGCTAGCGAAACACTAGTTGAGCAACTTCAAAGGCGGAAACCATGAAGCTTCCCCCTTGTTCCGAAACATGGTGTGGTGAGAGCCTGTTGGTGGTTGTCGTTCCTTGGCATGAAGATGAGGACAAGAAGAGTGCTTGTGTCTCGGACTAATAGGTGGGGCATGATTGGCTACACCGCGGCTTGATGACGGCGGGGCGCAGCAAACCCGGTTCACTTGGTTGCGGACCTGTTGGCCAGGCAGATAGATAGATACCCACTAATTATTTTGTCTCCAGCTCGGGTTGGCCGTGAGATCACGACGAGGTGATCACTCACAACGCCTGAGCGAGACCTTGTGGAGCACGCACGTCCTGTGGACCGGGAGTCCGTTCCTATTGGGCTTGCCTTACGGATATATACAGGTAGTTGACCGCAAGCAGATATGAGAATTGGAATTGACCCAAGAGGCACTAGCTTGGTTGGCAACTAAGACTGCTCGTTTTGTGATAGAATTAGGGGCTGTCCTTGCAGCTAGCTAGCGTAGTCCACATGCGAGATACATTGCGTTGGCAACGAACCGGTGGCAACCCCCTTGCCCGTATGGAGCACAAAGTAAGTGCCTTGGGTTAAGTACCTAGGTTAGGTAGGTAGGTACCTAGGTAGAGATTGGCCTTGCCAAATGGCCGCATGTCCAAACGGCTGACCATGATTCGCCAACCAGAAGGGGAAGGGACAAACGAGCCTTGAAACAGTGACATGGGTTCGTGGAAGACTGCCCGAATACAAAGTCAGCGCCTTCGCCTCTCTGCTGCAACTCTGGAGACTGGACGGGAAACCCTATCCAAACATAGACCGAAATTTCTTCCATACCTCTACCCCACAACCGACGAACCTCAACTTGACATAAAGCATGGCTCCGGTCCTGTCAAAGCTACCAGCGAGCCGCCGTGAGATTATTGTTACCATCGATTATGGGGCATCGTAAGTACCGCTCTTCGTCATCCTTCCCACATACCGCCTTTCGCTCATGTTCTTCAATCAGACCAAGGTCGCGTTTGCTGACAAGGCTACTGGGGTCTTGTACATCTGCAAATTGTCTGAAGACGGCTTATCTTTGGACGTGGCGATCCCCACGGCCCTGCAGGTCGACGCAGACGGAAGCACCAGAATTCCCAAGACCGCCCAGGATCTGGATTTCCCGCGCCATTTGCATGGATTAAACTCTTCCTCCTGCACGAAGGCGACTGGCCGCCTCACGCCCTCGGCTCCCCCATCCTTCGAAAAGCCGCTGGTGCGGCCCGGTCCCTTAGCATGGGGCCTGTTCGGCTCACCACCGCCTACCTGGAGCATCTCTGGGACAAGGTCAGGGGATTCATTGCCAGAAAGCTGTGTCTCAGCCCTGAAGAATTCCGAGGGCTTTGCATGCGCGTCATCTTCACCGTGCCGGCCGTCTGGCCTGAAGATGCCTTGCGGCGCATGGAAGCTGCCATCCGCGCTTCGGGCATTCTTGACTCGACGCGAGAGTCGTCTTTCACCTTCATGCGCGAGCCTGCTGCTGCTGCCGTAAGTATTCTGGGCGATTGTGCGGCCAAAGGCATCACTCCAAGGTGGCGAGACCCTCCCCAAATTCTTGTCCCAGGAAGAATACTAATAAGAGCGGTCGTATTAGGAACACGACTTGATCATCGTCTGCGATTGTGGCGGTTTAACAGCGGTAATAATATTTTCACAACCCCCCAGCCCATGTGTATTTTTTGTGTGGGTGGCCTTCCTACCCAGAAGCTAACGAGCACCAAGGACACCGTGACGTACGAAGTCGCAACCGCCGCAGACGGCAACTACATTGTGCATGAGCGTGGTCCCGGAGCGAGCCGACTCTGCGGCGGCGTGTTTCTGCACGACGGTTTCTCCAAGCTTTTTGAGGAGAAGATCTGTAATATCGCTGCCGGAGACACGGAGATTTTGCAGAAGCTCCGCCCGCACTTCCGGGACATGGCATTCACGTGGTGGGGACGCTTGGTCGAGTTCCTGTGGACAGAACCAAGCGAATCGGACTCGTTCATTTTGCCTTTTGAGGTGGAGGTGGAATATCCCGGGGCCCAGGAGAGCTACCCCGGCGCGCCCGGACATATCATAACCTTTTCAGGGTTCGTGTTCCCTTCTTTCAAACGCCACGCCACCCCCTTCCCACCCTGTCCTGTCTCCTCTCCTCTCCTCTCCGATTCAATGTGACCATCTAACTGAGAGAAATAGGGCGGAAATTGCATCTATCCTCTCCCCTGTCATTGGCGAAATTGTCAACCTTGTCCGTGGCCAGATCCGTGCCACGCGAGAGGTCATGGCCAGGACTCCAACGGTGAGCAGATATGACCCCGTCACAGTGGTAATGGGACACACCAAGGAACTGACTTTGTCCTCGACCAGTACGTCTTTCTCACCGGCGGCCTGGGGAGCAACCTTCTGCTCCAGGAATCTCTGAGACTCAATGTCGAGAGCCCGACGAAGATGATTACGTATAGTGATACGAGAGGGTGAGCGCCCAGTTCTGTTCCCATCTGGCCCGGTCATTCCAACGCCGGGCGGGCCTCCTTTTCTCCTACTGTTGACTGCAGGACTGATACGACAAAGGTTGACCTTTGTTTGCCGTGGAGCCACGGTTTGCGCCTTGCGAGGGTACAGCCCAGGGGGTCGACCCGTGACCGCCATCCAATCGCACCTTGCCCTTGCAAACTACGGCATCCTGCTCGGCGACGCGCCGACCGCGCGGATCGACTGGGTCATCCGAAAGGTTTGTGCCCTCCACCCCCAACCCCCCCCCCCCCCCCCCGGGGCCCAAATGCCCGAATGGCGTGCTAAATTCAAGGTGCAAAACCCTCCCAGGGATCTCCCCTCTCCTCCACAAATCCTGTTAGCCACGCCGTTCCGGCGGGCGCCTGGATGGCCAGTCCCGCCATCGGCGGCGGCATCCTCAACGCCTTGACCATCTGCTGCATGACGCAGCCGGCCCCGCCGGGCGTGGACGCGAGCATAGAGGGTCTGAAGACGCTGTGCCGCGTTGCCTGGAAGCGGAACACGGCCGTCGCCGGGTCCGGGGACACCGTCGCCCTCGAGGTCACTCACGACAGTCTGCGCGGCATCGCCCTGGCTGTCTGCTGCAACGGGCGCCGCCTGGGTTCCGAGAGCGTCTTCGTCGAGTACTTCTTTGCTACAGAGGTCTGAGGGCAAACAATGGGCGCCGAGGGCCGGAAATTTCAGATTGGGGGTAGGGAGTGGATCTGAAATGTTCTGGCGGTGGTGCTTGCTCGGGCAGATTTCCTTGTGTTTTGGATCGGATTTTGACTTTATTTTCTTGGATTCCGTGGTGTCAGTCAGTCAGTCAGTCGATGAAAAAGAGCACCAATAATAAATTACAGTTGGTCGCCGAAAAAGTCAGGATCGTCGCCGTGCCATTACCACCTTGGTGACTGAGAAAATGACTCGGAGTGTCAATCCTTGGTTGACTCGTAGCTCGCATATCCGACACAAGCGAACCCGGTGCAGGGTCTAGCATCCCAATCCCCCAGGACATTCCGCCCCCAGCAGCCATCGTGAGAATGATGGTGTTGTGGTGGAGATCTGGGATCCATTGGCCAATTGAGGCAAGCAGTGAAAGATATCCCACACCCGTCAATGCAACAAGGTGACCGTCTTGCAGGATGGTCAACATGGCCATCCTCACCTGCAGCATCATTGCTCCCGGAGCCATTGTGCGGAGCTTAGTTGATGCCCAATATCTTGCATTAACTGCCAGAAAACTACCTCCAGCCTAAAGACAGCAAGACAAGTAGTAGTAGGAAATCCCCCCAAGGCCCAACCCCAATATCCGCAAACTCACACACACACACATAGCCACAACCCCTAGAGACTCGCCAGCACCTTCTTCGCCATCGCCACATAGTCGGCGGCGGGGACGTTGCCGGCCGCGACGACGCCGTCCAACCACGCCACCGCCTTCTCGGCCAGCATCTCCCACTCCCCCTTCCGGTCGGCGAGCTCCGACTCCAGGAACGCAAGGACCACCGCCGTCGCCAGCCCGGCCGGCTGAGACCCCAGCAGGCGCTCCAGCTCCCCCTCGCCGCGCAGCCCCGCGCGCATCGCCGCCGGCTCAATCCCCATGGCGCGGAGGAGGGCCTCGTCCCACGCCCAGGAGCCGTCGAAGGACTGCCGCGCCACGATGGCGTCGAACCCGACGGCGACAGGGCCGCCGTCGCCCTCGGCCATACCCGAGTCGTTGTCGTCGTGCCTGTCCGCGGGATAGCCCCGGCTGCTCCCGCCATCATCGAACATACCACCGAATCCCTGCGCGTCGGCTTCCGGGAGTGTCGTGCCCCCATACGGCAAGGACAAAGGATAAGACGTTTGTGCCGAGTACGGCGTATCTATGCTGAACGGTGCGGGGGCCTGGACCTGGGGCATCCGTATGGCCGGCGCGGGCGGCGGCGGCGGCCGCATCACCATCATCTGGGCGTTCTGCTGCAGCTTCTTCATTCTTGGGCCAGCCGACGCGTAGGGCCGGGAGAGGCCGGCGTGAGAGGAGGAGGAGGAGGAGCGCGTGTCGACCCCGGCAGAAGCGGCGGCGAAGAGGACGCCGCCGCCGCCGCCGCCGCCGCCGAAGGCGCCGTCAAGGGAGGGGCCGGGTCTGCGGCTGCGGGGGAAGGCGCTGGCGGGGACAGGGACCCGGATGAGGTGGCCGGGATCCTGCGCGGCGTCACCGGCGGGCCGCTCGTCGTCGTCCTTGTCCCCGACGGCGACGAAGCTGCACCACCGGCCGGCGACGCCGAACTGCACGCCCAGGTGCACGGCGGCGCGCTCGACCATGTCGGGAAAGCGGCCCGGGTACCGGTCCCGGAGCAGGGCGCCGTCGGCGGCGGCGGCGGCGTCCTTGGCGTGGAAGATCCAGCCGCGGCCGCCCTCGAGCTCGCGGACGGCGGACCGGGCGGCCAGCTGGTGGATAGTCTCGCCCTTGGCGGGGAGCACGGCGACGGGGATCTCGAGCTCCAGCGGGCCGTGGACCGATGTGCCGCGGAGGACGACGGACTTGGGCGTGCGCTGCGACGTCTCGGCGGACAGGAGCAGGTAGATGGTGGTGCGACTGAATGGGTAGAGTGGGGGGATGTCGAAAGGGGTTTGCAGGAGCTTGGGCTGGGGCACCGGCGGCACGGCCGAGTACTTCCCTTTGGCCGTGGAGTCAAGTGACGGGTTGGTCATGTCGACGTCGGGGTCGACGGTGGTGTCAAACAGCGAGATGGGCTTCTTGGGCGCATCTGGCATCGCTTGGTCACTGACTGGGGTCTCGGGGACGTCGATAGAGAGGGTGTCCATGACCTTCTCCACGATCTCGAAATCGTCATCAGCATCTTGCTCCGGGTCGCTGCCATATTTGACCTCCAGTGTGTAATCCTTGACAAGCGGGGTCAAGGATGCCTTCAGCATCCGCACCACCTTTGTGCTCATATTCTCGTTACCTCCCACCGCCTGGGAGAAGCCGTTGCCGGCGCGGGCGACGCCCTCGATCAGCGAATGGCTCACACTCTCTCCGATTCCGAGGGTGAAGATTCGGATCTCCCCTTGACTCTCGCCCACCTGCTTGTTGATCATGGTAATCAGGCGCTCCTGGTTCCAAATCTCGCCGTCAGTCAAGAGGACGATCTGCAGAGGCATGTCTTTATATCGCTTCTTGATGACATTCTCTATCGGCTCGTACATCTCAGTACCGCCGAAATTCGCGTCGAACTTGTCGACATACTTCATCGCCTTATCGAGGCTCTCTGCGTCGTACGTCGTGGAACCGGACTTGAACAGGAACTCATGGGACGTGCCGAATGAGCAGATGTTGAACTTGACACCGACGGGGAGCGACTTGAGGAAGATGTGCAACGCCGACTTGAGGTTTGGTATCTTGTTCCCAATGCCCATGGAACCAGACCGGTCGCATACGAAGACGACCTCGGGCCGGATAGACGGGAGATTGAACCTGGGCACAAGCGTCGCCATCAGGGCTCGATGGTTTGGGATCGTGGGGTGGGTTTCGAGGATGGCAATCGGGTCGCCCGTGTTGGTCGCAACCACCTGCAGGATGAAGTCCTTGTCGAGCTCGGCTTTGGAGAACGAGATGGTCGCGGATGCCTTCTGGAGCGACATCTCGGCGCCAGCAGCCTCGCCCGCAGATGTGTTGCCGAGGGTGACCGAGATGGGGTGCGACGGCGACTGGATGTTCTTAATGTTGCACCCGGAGGGCATCTCAGCGTCAACGACGATGTGGATCCCGCCCAAGGCTGCGACGTTGGTGGAGATGGCGGAGGTCTGCTGAAGCTGAAGCTCGCTGTAGCGCGGAGCAATTGCTGTTGGGATGGTGAATCGGATGCCATCTACTTCGGCGTCGTGCTTCAGCTCGCCCAGATAGACGAGCTCGACCTTGATCTCGGCGCCGGCAGGCACGTTCGCGACAGATGTGGTAAAGACATCGGCTGATGCGGGCAGGCCTTCGAGCAGGCCGGCCGTCTCTCCGCGCTCGCGGGCTTCCTGGTAATCGGTGCGGGCTTCGCCCCTCTCCTTCACAACTCCACGAATGACGCGGTCATTGTTGATGGTGCACGTAAAGCCAACGACCGACACGCCATCGTAGATGGGGAACGTGTATCGAAGCTCGGACACATTCTGCTTTGAATGGTTGACGAATGTCTGGGTGAGAGTTGTCCGGCTGGTGGAGCCAACGATGGTGCAGTGGGCCGATAGTGAGACCTGAGCCAAGTATACGACACTCAAGTATGAGTCAACATAGTGGAAGCCGCAGATCGCTCTGATCGCTCTGGGGGTCTGTAGCATCTTGGAGTTGATAGGGGTTTCTCTGTTCGGGTGGTTCAGTTTGGGTATTATTGTGAGAATGAGGTTATGTGATGCGGGTGGAAGATTGATGGTAATGAGTAGGTAGGGATCTTGATATTCCTTGAATCAAACGATTGAAAAACTGATTCACAGGCAGCGGAGTCAAGCTACTTATTATGCCCGGGCAGGTAGGTTGTTGTTTGGCAGCGTGCCTGCCTAGAGGTAGGCAGCCGTAAGGTTACCCCGCCTAACCCTAACTCCCATGTGTGACGTACCTAGGCAGCAACCTAGCCAATCAGGAGGCCTCCCCCCTAGGTACCAGAGACAGAGTATTCCATTTATGCATCATTCTTGAACCACTCCATCGCACCATTCATTCTTCTACGTTTCCCGGCCGTGTGAAGCTGTATGCCAAAAGACCAACATTTCCATAATTACTGCGACGGTGGAGGTTATCTTGCACCACGAAGGGCGGCAATAAATCTATCCTGTGGTGAGGGGCGGACCCAAATCTCGAAGGCGAGAGCGGTCAGATCCCCTGCTTCTCTAGCCATCTTCCTCCATCTTGCACCGTGTTCGGCTGCCCAGGTCTGGCCGTGGGAGTCATGGAGGTCGGCGTCTGACCACGGCGTCCCACCAGGCTTTGCCCGAGGCCCACGTCGGCGAGGCCTGCCCGGTGGAAATTCGCCTCCCAAGATGCAGACTTCGGGCTGAGAGAGTTCACTGCATTAGCTTTCACTGCATTAGCTTCGAACCTTGTTGCTCCACTGTCTCCTTGGACGACCCTTTGCTGGTCTATACGACTAACAAGCTTGGGACGGTCATCTCTTTTTTCGCCCCTTTCCCCCTGCCCTCCTTTTCCTTTTTTGCCCTCCTCCTTCCACATATGTACATGTACAGTACAATACGTTCTTTTTTCGCCCCCGTTCTTCTCAGGCCGTTTCTTTTCACTTCGGCAGGGTACTATATGCCCAAGTAGGTGGAGGGGTAGTATCTAACAAGCCATCTAGCTCAACGGTAGAGCGCTCGCATATCATATCATGTTCTTATATCTTAAAACTCTAGGGAGGTATGTGTTTCGAATCTATGGGGTGCCATTTTTTCACATGTCTTTCTTTTTCTACTTTTGTTGTTGAGTGAACGCCTCTTTATCTATCTCATACGCATATTTATTTGCTTTTTTTTCTTCAAAGTTTTGGCGCGGTTCTTCCCTTCCTGCTCGCCTTGACGGCGGTGATCATGGGAACAAGTGTTTTCCCAAGCGTGACGAAAGCTAGCTATCGGAGTTGCTTGTGGCTGCTGTCGGTGCAATACCAATAATAATATATAACACGACCGCAATGGTAGTCACGGAACGTCAGGAAGTCTGGGAGGGAACCAGCGATTGCAAAGGGTGTCGAACCAAGGCGATACGATTAATTTATCGAAACCATGAGGTTCCTCTATTTACGATCGAAGCTACTCTCAGCCTTGGGCTGGTATGCTCCTACAGGGTCACTGAGAGGAACGATATCCAGGCGGTGAGTCTTGTCTTCCCCGCCGAATAGCCTCCTACATGGTGGCAGATGGCATTTCCTGTAGACAGAGTGACACGCCCAACACAAGAATAGCGACCCCCCCCTTGCAAGAGTCCCAACCCCAACACGCCAGGGTCCGCAACAGTTGTCCCCCAAGGCATAGCGCCTAGCCGACATGACATGGGACCCAATACAGCGACCCGGGCGTTTTCACAAGACGCGCGTCGTCGGACTCGACCACGGCTCCGGATCCCTTCCACACCCAGGTCGTCGTCAGCCCATCATCTCGGTCAGCTGCTCGGGCATTTGCGTCCCTCCCCACTTCCCCCTTTATTTTGTTCCTGCCCGATCTGTCTGTTGCACTTCTCGTGTCGGAGACAAACTTGACGCGGCATGGGACACAGGCCCGGGAGAGCATGATTAGGCGCCTGCTGCGGCGAGTTCGTACAGAGAAAACAATAGCGGAAGTAGGGTGGGCGACCAGGAGGGGCCTTGTCCACCACCACCATCACCACCACCACCCCCACCTCTGGATGCTCACTTGGATTGTTTCGGCAAGACGAGTTGGGTGGCGGCAGCTTGTTCTGGTCGGATAGGTGACGTAGACAGCGGCACGACCTATGCCAGTCGTAGGCTTGTCCAGGGGCCCTTGGCCATGTGAACCCCGACCGCTGCAGTTGTGCGTAGACAGAGAGATCCAAGTGGGGAGCCGGGGAGAAGAACCAGCGACCTCGGACGCGTCCTAAGTAGAGGCTTGTCGAGACAGACCAACCTCATCCGGCTTAATTGTTATCATTTTGGTCGAATCCGGACGTTGTTGGCCCCGTCTGTCATGCCGTGGCCAGGCTCTTCTCCCGTCACCGCCGTCAGCTCCACGGTCGAGCCGTCGGTCGACACGGGCCTGGATTTTTGGCTCCCGTGGTCGAGCTTTTCGAACTCCAGCAGCTGCCTGTCCAGCTCCCTGTTCATGCCCTCCAGCATTTCTTCCTGCGTCCGTTGGCCGGTCCGGGTTCCGTAGGCCCTGGGCCCGGACAGGTGGGACGGGAAGAAGTTAGGGACCAGGCGCGAGAAGAGTGGGCGCATGGGCGGCACCGACACGCAAATGATGCCGAGAGAGCACTCTATGACTGTCCAGTTCAGGGGGGAGACCAGGGTGTCTTTTTGTTTGTTTGGCGTTAGATTGGATTCTGACTGGAACGCGGTACGATTTGACACCTTGGGGGACGAGCACAGGATGGAAGGACGCGGCGGACTTACATGTGATGTCGATGCCGTCGACTGTGTGCAAGAAGGCGAGGCGGATGATGCTCACGATGCAGGCGCTGTTGTGCCCAGAATTAGCGACAATCTGCTCCTTCAGGGCAGGAATCTGCTACCCACAAGAACCCGACACAAAAGAGGAATGAGACGATGAGCTTCCGCCTCACGGGTATCCGGAGTTTCCAAAAGCACGGCAGGGGGGAGAGGCAGATGACAAAGTCGGTGGCGATGTTGATGGCCGAGTTGGCATAGAGGAAGTCGACAAAGCGGTAGCACTGCGAGCGGTGGATGCTAAAGTCCCAGGCGGCCTGGATGGGCTTGCACTGGAACATGGTTGCGAAGACGGCGGTGATGCCGAGGCCGACGACCACAACGGCGGTGACGTAGAGGACCCGGCGGAGCTTCTCGCTGGGGAAGATGCGCAGGTACGAGATTATTATTGACATCTTTGCAAACGCCGTGCCAGAGGCGTAGAAGACGTGGGCCACGAACATGAGCTGCAGTTGGCGTCAGCGAAAGAGCCCCCAAAGGTGGCCAAAGCGCGAAGGGTGGCCGAAGGGAGAAGGAAGGGGGGGAGGGGGGACAAGACCTGGACGCAACGCTTGGTGGTTTCCATGATGTTGGAAATCGGCATGGGGATATTCCACACATGCTGGCCGAGTCCATAGTTGGTAGCTGAAATCGACGTTAGAACCCAACTCTACAGGGAGGTTTGGACAGCCCTGGAAGTACCTACCAACTAGCGCCATGATGGAGGAGATAAAGATGGAGGCCGCAGCCAGGACGACAAGGACTGCGACAAGACGTGGTGGTTAGTCGGTGGCGTCTCCAACGGGACCGGGATAGGACCGGCGCGGAGTCGGAGCAAAACGGAAAAAGGACGGCATCTCACGGTCATCGATGAAGAACTGCTTAGTGATGCAGGCCCTCGTGTATATTCTCAGGGCAACGACAATGCCGACGAGGACCATGAAGGTGACATTGACAGCCCATACTGCAGGAGCGACCGTCGCGTGGTCATTGAAGTCGATCTGGGCTATCTCCTCGGGGGTTATTGGCAAGACATCGAAATCTCGCGGGGATTTCAGTCTCATGGCTCGTGTCGCATGTCTTGCAGACAGGCAGGAGAGGCCCTACGCTTGCTACGAATACGAATTGAAGGCGTTCCAGTGGTGAATCGCACAGCAGGCAGAGAGACGGGGGAAAGAGGCGGAAGCCAGGAACAGCATGTCCCAAAGCGGCGGCAGGCAAGTACAAGCGATTGCGAGGGTTCTGCAAATGCATGTGCATCGGAGCGCACCCTGTTTTGAGACACTGCCAATCAAAAGTGGCTTACCGAGGTGGGGCCAAACGGTTTCTTTGGGTTTGGTGTTGCGGGGCATAATGTGAGTGGGAAGGCGTTCCGATTGGCATTTACGCACTAAGCTGAGAGGCCTGAGACTGGTGATTGGCCGAGGGATAGCGAAGGCTGAGGTGGTGAAAAGTGTGGTGCAGCCACAGTCCGTGCGTGCGGCCCAGGGCTGTCGATCTGGCCTTTGCACGGCCGGTACCGAGGTGAGCTGCTCAAATTTGATTGGATGGATTACCAGTATCCTCTGCAGAATCTTCACCTACGTAGTATCCAGTAAGTTTTTCCCGCACCATATTTGAGCTTGACAGGGGGACGACGAAACATGGAGAAACATAGGGATCCGTGTGTATGCCAGTCAGCAGCGGGAATTGGCAGATCACCACAATACCAAGCCAACTTTGCAGACGTTTACTATGCATGGTAGTTATCGCGGCTGAGCCACAGGATATTATTACTCTGTTGGTTCCTGGCCGTCCCTCTCGAGTCTGGTCGGTTGGCTGACTGGACTACCGGATTCCAGCTCCTGAGGCTGCTGATCATGCCTCTATTGTTACCTGGTTGGTTCTTCACATGCGGGAGAAACGGAAACAGTCATCCCATTGCTGCAATGACGATCATGACAGCGCGGATGCTGGGGCACGGTCGTCTCGCTTCCGGCACGGCCTTCGACAAAGCAGCGGATTCTACGGATTAGCATAGTAGGAGACGGAGCAAGCACATGGTGTGGTGCCATCATCATTCCTGTCAGATGTCGACTTGTCGATAGCAAGGATGGCGCGCGATTGGCGTTGGCGATCAGATCAACGGTGTTTTCCTTTCTTTTGCGGGTAATTATGCGGGGGGAAGGGGGCTGTCGTTGCAGGGTGTTAAAATCTACATCTTTAATCTGGCGCCCCAAATAAGAACGGACTTGGTCTAGATTGCCCTCCGCACCGGAAGCATCGGGCAGGCAAATTTCTGCTCCGCCTTGGCGGCTCCTCCCCAGTCCCCACCTGTTCGAAGTGAGAGGCTGACGCCTGGACCAGGGCAAGCAAATGACAAGGGAAAGGATGCGCTCGGACCGCTCCACACCAGTCTTACCTAATGTATGCAGTACCCCATCTTCAACATAAGCCCTCGCATTGACATCTTGGCTCCCCACCGTAAGCCTACAGGAATGGCGGAACAACGAACCCGTTCGATGGACCGTCGCTGGCTATCGATTTCTCGCGCACACTCCAGCGCTTTGATCGCCCTTGGCGAGGAAATTCTCTCCACCACGGAATTGCAATGCGACTCCCCAAACACATCATTGCGTTTCTAATGCTGGGCTGTCACATCTCACTTTTCTTTTATCGATCGACTGCGATCCGGCTCTGCAAAAGGGCACCCGACTACTACACTGCCTAATGTGTACAAAATTTTCAAAGGCTCTCCACCCTCCCGTGGACCCTCCTTGTTCCCACCCGCTTCCGCACCGGCGCACAGTACTCCGCAGCAGTGGTACGCTACTTCTAGTGTAGCCTTGGTGGCAATAGGGGAAAGTGGTACGTTTTTTTGGTGGTGTTTCCCATCTACCAAAGTAGCGCAGGTGAGGTATCCGCAGCGGGCATCGCTAACCTCTGCTGCTTTGGGCATAGGGGTTTCCCATGTGACGGCATGTGCAGATTAGGGTACCTGCTACGCGGTATATCATGCCAGGAAGTGGATCCCGTCCCAGCCGAGCTGCCCTGAACCACATTGTAGACGTGAGAAATCACCCGTTTGATGATGGCACGGACTATTCGAAAGCCAATAATGAATAAACTTCCGTGCTGCCGCCGGCAACGGAAAGGGGAAAAGAGCTACGGTGCAGGGGCTAAAAAATGCGACTGTGTTCTTCGATTACTCGCATCTCGCCCCCAATCCCACAAGCATGAGGGGTTTGGCCATGGTAGACCCCTGTTTTGTGTTCTTGGAGGGCGAGGGCGAGGGCGAGGGCGACAATCCAGCGAGTGTCAAAGGCTGGGCCTGGCAGTGTCGGTTGTTGAATGACGTTGAGCTTTCTATTCCCACCCACTCTCTATACTAGTTCCCCGGTTCTCCCATCATCGAAGCGTTCTGGATTTGATTGCAACCCGCGACACAGTCTCAGCCTTAATTTGGGCGATACAACTTAATACGACGTAGCCAAGGAATTCCGGGGGCTTCAGCTAGTCTTGGGCTCATTAGCATCGATCGCTTCCCAACAAGACCCGCTCCACCAGCCACTAGTGTAGGTGGTGGCCCGCACTTGGTCCGCATTTGGTCCCAGGAGGGTCTCGAAACCTGGTAGCGACCAGGGGGCCGGGACCAGATTACGGCGATCTGCAGCCCTTAAGCAGCCCCCCCACCCCCAGATCCCCCAGATCTCACGGGCAATCCTCTTCTTCCTGCACATCGCCCAGCTCTTTCTCTTTCCCCTTGGCAGCCCTATCCAACTCTCGCAACTCTCCAAGACATTACCTCGTCTCTGCCAACAGGCTTGATTTCTCGGGGCCGCCAGGCGGTCTTCGCCCATTGCCGACTGGAAGTTTTTAACCTCGAGTTTGTGGGCGCATTGCACGCTCCACGAGTCTACCAAGATGCAGTCCGATCAAAGTCGACAGAATAGCCTCGTCATCACCGCCTCGGTCCTGGTTGGACTCTCCGGTATGTTTGCAAAACCCCAGGGGCCACCTTTGACAACCGGGACCTGACCTCGACCGTGCAGTACTCGTCGTCGCTACACGACTGGTCATTCGCCTCGGCGTCATTCGCAATGCCGGCTGGGACGATTATACCATCGGCGTGGCACTGATATTCGCCATCGGGTACCTTGCCGAGATCCTCGTGGGCGCGGCCAATCGCATGGGGTTCCCGATGGCCGATCTGACCATGGAGAACAAAGTCATCTTTTTCAAGGTAGACGCTCGAATTGATCCGAGTGAGAGAGAGACTGCTGCTGACTCCTTCACCAGGCCACTCTTGCGATCGAAGTTACCTACTACTCGGCTGTGGCATTCGTCAAGCTATCTCTTCTCTGCATGTTCCTGCGGTTTAGTGAGTGCCCCAGGGTGTTTGCACAATCTGGGTCCAATGCTGATTTCCCGCTCCAGTTATATCCCGGAGGCTGCGAATGATATGCTACGTGACCATCGGCGTCCACATCGTTTTCTACATTGTCTGTGTCTCGGTCACACTAGGGCAATGTCGGCCCTTCAATAAGTTCTGGGATGCAACGTTTACCGCTCCCGGGTCTTGTATCAACGGGACTGCATTTTTCTATTGTACGTGTACACCATCACATCCCTGGCCATGGTGACCCAGCCGCTTACTTAACCAGTCACGTCCTCGTTCAACATCGTCACGGATTTCTGGATCCTCGGGCTTCCCATCAAGACTCTCAACGGCATCAGCCGGCCCAGGAACGAAAAGCTAACACTCATCGCCATCTTCGGCGTTGGTCTGTTTGCGACCATTACATCCATCATCCGTCTGCGCACCATCTACACATACACCCTGTCCACGGATCCCTTCCGGGACAGCATTACGGTAAGCATTTCTAGTGTTCCTCGAATTGTTCACGTTGCTCATTCTCGTCCCCCTTTCCCCAGATCAATCTCTGGTCGATTATAGAGATCAACGTCGGCATAATGTGCGCCAGCGTCCCAGCGCTGAAGCCCCTGTTCACGCCGAGCAAGCTCCGCCAGGTTACCAGGGGCACCAAGCAGTCGGCGGGCTACAGGTTCCACAGCTCGGAGAGGTCGGGAGTAGAGCAGCGGACAAAGTCGGACGAACAGCTCTGCGCCCCCTATGAGCTGAGCGAGACATCGCGGTCGGCGGCTGCAAAATCGTCAAGCGAGGTCGAGTACCCTCCAACTCGGGTCGGGCCATCGCGATGAGAAGGTGGTGGTGTTGGAGAGGAAGGGAGCAGACGGAACAATAAAAGCATGGATAGGCAGACGGCTTGCGGATTAGGAGTTGGGGAACACTCCCCGCTGGAGTTCCAACCAGGCACATTCTAGGATATTATGTACACGCTGCTCATGCCGCTTTGGCATTGCCGCATCGATGGCCCAGTCTAGCCGGATTCGGGGCTTTGTGGCGAGTCGGACACTCGAGTCGATTTATAATATACATACATGCGGGAACACGCTCAAAATATACTCAAATCTTGTAACCGTCATTGCTGCACCGGAGCTCATCTCGAATTGGAAAGACCTTCAATTAGTCCTCATGTCTACTCGCTGCATGGAGAATTCGGCCATTTTCTGGGCCAATTCTTTAACCACACGTTGTGTTCAAGCCCCAAGTTCTGCTCGTGTGGAACTCAAAAAATCCAATGTTTCATTATCGAGATGCTCAGGTACGGAAGAAGCTCACGACAGGGGGAGTTGGTGGTGGGGGAGATACTATCCCGCCTTACGATTATTGGAGATGCGCGCTCTCAACCTCAGTCAATGGGTTAGAGTCACCCTGTTGCACATCCCAGGATTTTCCGCCACGCCATATTTCACTGGCTTGAACCCCCGTCAAAATGGACCAAGCACCTCCCTAGCCACCACCAGCAAACCCAAACCCAGCCCCGGATCCCCAACCAGCCCTGCACCCCTCCCAAGCCCGCGCAATCGCCCACATCCGATCCCGGGCCATCTCCCTCCAGCCCCTCGCCCTCGCCCGCACAGACCACATCCTCCGCATGTCCAACCTCCTCCCCACGGGCCCCCGGCGCGACGCCGCCCTCGCTTCCGTCCGCCGCTCCGCCCGCGTCGCGCTGCACTTCCACCCGGACCGCCCAACCACCGCCGCCGCCGGAACCGCGGTGGCGCGCGCCCTGCTCGCCGACGGTGTCTACCGCTCGCAGTTCGAGACGGGCCGTCTCCAACGGGAGCGTGTCGGCGCGCCCCGGCGGGGCGAGGGACGCGTGGGAGGATAGGGGCTCGTTCGAGGAGGTGCTGCAGGAGTTGAAGCTGCTCTGGCATGTCTTGGTGAAGTTTGGGGACCGGTGGAGGATGCAAACTAACTAAACCACGGTCCTGGAACGATGTATCTCATTAAACGAAGCCATCGGTCCGTTTCCAATACGGTGAGCATATCAAGTCATTCCACAAAGCACACGGAAATGGCAAGATGCTTCGCCAGGGAGTAATTAGACGTCGGAAAGAAAACCCGCGTCTTGTCCCACTGGGAAACTTTCTTGCCCAGTTTCACTACGACTGAGGAGGGCACTACGACTCAGGGGAGTAACTATATCTCCGAAAGATCCTGCTGGGGACAACTGTGGATGGTTCCCAAGGGTGTGAGGCATTTTTTCGTGTGACTATCGCCCGGAACAGGTTCTGGATGATTGTGGACACTCTGGACTTGCCTTAGGGTGGATTCCCACTACTTTAGCCTGCTGTTGCCACCATCCTGGCATCGCATAGATATTGATAATTAGGGCTCGATTGATCCTCAAGTCGGGGCAGTGGCGCAGTTGGGAGTCGCGTTAGACTGAAGCTAACTTCAATCATTATCATCAATCTAAAGGTCACCGGATCAAAGCCGGTCTGCCCCAGCTTACTTTCCTTTTTTTGTTTCATGTTGTCATGCACCTTTTGATATCTGCCTTGTACATCAATCACTCACTACAACATAGAAAATGATAATCTTGCTAATCCAACTTTGTCTTGTCGAGATGGTGCAAATGAAGGTGGTATCAGACGAAAGTCTTAACATTGGCTATTCTTACTGAAGAGGAGATAAAGCTATGCGTATGTAAACACAGCCTAGCAAATATATAGCGATCTTCCACGTCGATGCCTCCGTTAGTGAAGAGCCTGTGACCACAGTCAGGCCGGATGTATGTGGTACGCGCAAGACGGCAAGGTGGCTATCAATAGGCGTCTCCACGAATTCCATAGCAGGCTAAAACTCCGTTATAGTTATAGGGTAGGTACTCACCTTGGCCAGCCAATTAGCCTTCCCCTACCGTTCATGAGACACTTGTTCAGATTGAGGACGGACCACTGGCCCTGGCTGTTGATCGTGGAGTAGCTACATTCGATGCCGTCGCGGTCGTTAATCAAACAGGTGCGCAAGTCGCATGTGAGTTCGTACGGCGCGGTGGCGAGCTATGAATGGATGCTCACGAGGAGGAACACGAGGTTGAAGGCACGCATGATGGGCGGTAATGGCACTAGCGAGAGTAAGTTCACGAGATCAGAAGGGAGAGGAAAAGAGTTGGCCGGGGCAAGTGCTAATTCCATGACTTACATTCACAGCATGGGGGCTGTATGTCAACTTTATAGCTAGCTCTGGACTCTCGGACTGACAGCCAAATCCGGATGCAGAATTAAAAGGTCCCTGCTAGATAAACCCTCAAGCTACAATGGGGGCCGCCCATGGCATATAATATTGCGACCCTGCCTGCAGAGCCTAGTCTCTGCGCCTCTTCCTACGCAGCCAAGTTCCAACAATCCCATGGTTGCGTTTATTATGGCCCGACTCGACATTGGGGGCCATCAAACCGCATGTGACATAGTACTCTGCACTTGTAGCGAATTATACAGCATCCGAGGTGTAAACCCCATGTCTACAAGTGCTCGGCGGCTGCAGGGCAGGGGCTCAGTGAGTGGAAGAAATACGACAATTCGCCGCGGTCGGCCTCCGGCTGTGGGGGACATCTTCTGCTAAAATTGGAAGCAACATTCTGGGGGATATGTACCGCTATAGCTAAGAAGAAAACACAGAGCCTGCAAAGGATAGAGACAAATACGGGAAAATTTAGGGGACCAACTCTTAATCCAGGGTTGTTGCCCAGCCAATCTTGCACCTGCCCTGGGAATCGCAGCAGCATCGACCCGATCTTAGTTCCTGATCGCCGCCAAGACAACGGCCTCGAGTGCGCGATGGAGAAAGTACCAGGTCATAGACGGATATAGCCCTCCGCAGTGGGCAGCTCCCGAGAACGCCGCCGGAACGGCCACGTGAGCAGTCCAAACACGCCCCTGACAGTCCCGACAACGCCGCTGTAGACGCAAAGTCCCAGGTTGATGATGCCGAGGGAAACGATTGGGACGACGGCAAGGGTGAAGTTGCCTAACAAAGAAATGCCCATGTTAGCAACAAAGAACACGACTGCCTTGACTGAACCAGAGCGGGGGCAAGTTTCCAAACCTACCCAAGAAACCACCCCTCCTCGAGATCGTCTCCCACAGCTCGCCGCCCAACACGCCCACTGCGCCATCCCACCTATACGGCCCCCTGATGCGGAACTTGGCATTGAACTGCGCACCAGCCGCCCATATGACAGGCAACTTCCACCACAGGCCCTTCTCACCGGGCGCGCCCCTCCACCCGGCAGCAACGACCTCCCCAAACGACGGCGCGGACCCCATGTCCAGCGCGAGCTGGTAGGCGTACGTCTCGTGGTCGACGCCGTACGCGATGCGCGCCCCCGGCGGCGGACACAGGCGGTAGTGGCCCTCGTCGGCGGGGAGCAGCGGCCGCGGGATGGCGGCCGGCGCCGACAGCGCCATGACCCAGAGCTGGGCCTGCATCTCGGCCAGGGACGGGATGGCGCCAAAGGCCGGGCGGATGAAGCCCACGAAGGCGACTGTCGGGTCGCCGCGGCGCCAGATGTCGCGGACGTTGGCGTCTGAGGCGCGGGGGTAAGGTGGTGATGATGATGATGATGATGATGATGGTTGGTTGGGGGAGTGGAGGAAGGGAAAGGTCTGCGTGTAGCCTGTCGCGAAGACGAGCACGTCGGGCCGGATGGTCGTGTCTTTCATGCGTGCGTACTCGGGCCGCCCGTTGTCGCGGAAGTGCAGAGCCCCCGTGTCGTCGACGTGCGTCGGCCAAGGAGCCAGATCGATGGTGCGGCCGGCTGGTACCTGCTCGAGCTCGCACTGCAGGATCGAGGAGCGGATGCGCTGAATCAGGCTGGGTTTCGTGGGGCGGTAGGGTTCGCTGATGTAGGGCATTGCCTTGGCGGCGGCTTTGTTGAAGAAGACTACGGGCGGAGAGGAGAAGGGGGGAAGAAGTCAGTTTGACATGATTGTGTCGTGTGTTTACACCAGTGGAGACGGGAAGGCTCGGTGATACCTTTCGAGGCGTGATAGCGCTCCTTAGAGATCCCCCCAACCCACTGGTCGTAGCCGTGGTAGCTTCCGGTGCAGAGCCAAAGAGCAGTCCGGATGACGACATTGTAGTAGTTCCACAGGAACATGGTGTCCCGCATGAGCGGGTGGACGTACATGGAGTCGAACAGCGAGGCCTGGCTGACATCGACGGGGACGTTGACGTAGTTTGGGTCTGCCTTTCGGCCGAGAATGGGGAAGGTGACGGGCGTGATCATCACCTGGGAGATTGAGCCCGGCGCGTTAGCATGGTCCATCGGGCACTGCGGGGCCGGTGCGATTTCCCGGACAACGGGACTACCTTCGGAGCACCCAGGAAGCCATCGCGATGGCACAGAACCACCTGCTTCGTGGGCGACGTGACAGCCAGGTGGGCAACGTCTATGCCGGTCTCGCCGGTCCCCAGCACGGCGACGGTGGTGCCGACGCCGAAATCCTTCCTAGCCTTGAACTCGGACGAGTGCATCACGACGGGGATGTTCTCGACGCCCGGCAGGTCCGGGATGCTGGGCGTGACGTGCAAACCCGAGCAGACGGCGATGGCGTCGCACTCCCACGTCATCTCCTCGGCGCCTTTCCGATAGCGGATGACGTGCCCGCCCCCCTCTCGTCGGCGGACCGAGAGGACGGGAGTTGAGAGGTTGATTGACGGCCAGAGGTCAAAGTGGTCGCAGTACTCGTTCAGATACTCGACGTACCTCTCAGCACTAAGGAAGTCGGGGTCGTCTTTCCGCGGCCGGAAGTCGGAAAAGGTTGTGAGCTGCTTCGACGATACCAACTGTGGGAGGGGGAAGAGGATGATATCGTCAGCGATATGTCCTCCAACTTTCATTTCTCATTCTTCTTCTTCTTCTCTTCACTCCCTTCCGCATGTGGGGTTTGCAGACCTCGGCATCCTCGTAGGTTCGATGCGCAAAGGTGCCTCCGACGGCGGATTCGGACTCGAAGAGCATCGTCTCGATCGGCTTCACGGGGAAGAATTGATGAGCCGTCTTGAGGTATTTGAGGGTGACGAGCCCCGAGGCTCCGGCCCCAATCACGGCGACGCGCATGGCTCTTTCTGGTGTGATGCTGTTGCTGGCCGTTGGATATGGATTTATAGCGGGAGAGAGAGGGCTGGCATGGGGAAACTATTTTCAACCTTGAACCCTCCCGATCCACGCCCCCTCCCACTTGCCTTCCCCCTCCCCCTCATCCCGGTACCACAGTAGTTCCAATTTATCTACCCGCCATTTCCTTGCATTTGCATGGTGCGAGAATGAGGATGGGGACTCCACAGTTCCGGATTCTGATGGAGCTACTGCGTTTGTGGGACCCAATGCAACGACAGAAGCACCGATGGGAAGGATGGAGGGATAGCTGGCAAGCTTGGCACGGTCTCTTCCCTGGCGCTAAAGAGTTGAATATTGTTGAAAGTGACGCCTTTTCGGACATTGTGTTTCCCAAAAAAGCCAAGAGGCATGCAGCAGGCTGCACCTGCAGAGCCGCCAGGACGAGAAGAGGAATTCAATGAGGGGTTCGGCAACGTGGACCGCCGTGGGCGAATCGGCTGCAGTATCCCAGCGCTCTGGTCGATGGTTCCCTGTCAGGCCCCGCATGTTCATTGTTCTAGCGTCGGGTAGTTTAGGTAGGTTGCTCTCCTGCATGTGATTGTCCCATCCATTGGTTGCAGAATAGAGAAACTGAACAAAACCCGGCCGTACTTTATTTAGGTATTATCAGGAACAAACGTCGTTGTCCTAAATATGGAATCGAGTTCGAAGATAAAGAAGATAAACAATTCCTTTAGCAAGAAATAACACAAAGGTAATGATCCTGCTCTATTATAACCAACGCCGCTAAATTCCAGACTGGACCAAATATAAATACCGACCTCTCCAATCCCAATCCCGAGTCGTAATCATTCCATCCTTCTAACTCCCAAGCCAACTGATCAACGACCAAGAAACTCAAACTTAAACCCGAACCCGAAGCAAACCTACCACTAACCACAATGCCCTTTCCCCCTTCAACAGTCTGGGATAAAATCATCGAGGGAAGGCTTCTCGACCCTGAGGGGCTCAAGAGAATGCTGGAACCTGAGTGGCTGATGACCATCTTCACTGAGTATCTCCAGGACTACCTCTCCCACAACCTCAACGACCCCGAACCCTCCACCTCCTCCATTGCCGAGCACCTCTTCCACTCGCTCAACTACCCGGAATTCCCGTGGGGGTGGGCGAAGGACGACCCCCAGTACAAGGACGTCTGGGACCGCAACGCCCACGCCGCCAGATTTGCCCACCGTTACATTGCCCATGTAGAGTTCAACCGCCCCAAGGAGTCGTGGACCGACCATGCCAACCCCCCCAGGTATGTCCTCCTGGCCGCGGCGCTGCTCCAGCACCTCCACCGCCTCTTCGTGCAGATGCAAGTCGGGCACTACGACGATAGGTGCGCCGTGCTGCATGACAGACTCCCGCCGCACCTGCGAGGACAGGCAAACCCGCCCGAACTTGTTCTTGCTGATTCGTTCGCCCGGATGGATCTCAGCCCCTGAGCCCCATTATTCAATCTCTGACCTTGATGATGCGTTCAGGCGGTTCGAGGAGGAACAGGCGCCCGAGGAAACAAGGATAATTTACTTGTGATAGGTAGATGGGAAGGTAAGTAACCTTTGGGAGAGAATCCAGGTAAGCAGACGGATAGGAAAGGCTGGACCTTTCTCTATAGCTCATTTACATAGCAGCAGAGTTGTCGTTTTGCCAATAGAAAACCCCATCTCTCTCATGTTATGTCCATGCCATACAACCCCGTGCCTTTGACTGTGAATAACATGCACTCACAAGAGTTGCCTGTTCTTCCCCATCTAGAAAACAGTAGAGGTTTCCGGTTCTCAGGTGAATGCAATCTCAACTGCCATTCCATTCTGAGAAAAATGTCAAAAAATACACGAAGCAAAGAAAAGGCGGGGGATTGAAAAAATAGAAAAGAAAAGAAAAAAATGAATGGAAAAAAAGGAATGCGATTTGTGAGGTGCAGCTTACGCGTAGTGTCGCGTACCCCCGGTTCGTATGAAGCCAGAAGCCCTACGCGGCCTGCCGGGCCGCGTCACGACGTTGCAATCCTGCTGACATGATCTGACAACCAAGACGAGCCCCTGAGCACTTGGCAAAACAGTGATGATGCAGATGAGCCAATTACCCTCTCTATGCCAATACCTGCAGTCCAGTTTATCAATTCAACCAGTATCTAAATCCTGTCGTCTAATTCGGGCAGTCTAACCATCCTTAATCCGAGAACTGGGTCCCAAGTTCAATATCCTCATAGCCTCCATTCCTCTTGGCGTCCCTGACTCTGCGCCTCTCCTCCTTCCGCTCCCGCTTGTCCTCCTTCGCGGCCTCCTTGGCAGCCCTCTTCTCCGCCTTGGCGGCCTTCTTGGCGGCCTTCCTCTCCGCCCGGACCAGGGTGAAGTCCGAGTTGGGCCCCTGCAGGACCCGGCCGGGGTGCCAGACGGCGAGGATGACGAGGGCCGCCAGCATGGGAAACGCGTCGAGGGCGTAGCTGTACGCCTCGTGGAACGGGATCGGGTTGCTGGGCGTCACCCCGCCGGCGAACTCGGCGATGCGGTAGATGATCCGGACCTGAGAGTTGGCGTGTTAGTCACTAGTCACTGTTGGTCCGAGAGAGAAGAGAGAGGCTCCACGTACCGTAATGGCAGCAAGCACAGCGTACAATGCGTACAGCATACCCTTCCACCCCATGGCAGTCCGACCAGCAACGGCAACGACATCGACGGCCCTCATCTCCCGCTGGAACGCAACCATCAGACCAACAAAGCACAGGATCGCCCCCTCCTGCAACCCCATCCCAATCATGTACACGCGCAACCCCCACTTGAGGGTATTGGACTCGACATCCGGCCCGCTAGCCACGCTCCCGCCGGCGCCCTGGACGAGGAACGTCGCGACGTCGGCCCACACAAACACCTTGCTCAGGACCGTCGACTTGAAGGGCCCGGCGCGCCGCCGCGGCGACAGCAGGTGCGCCGCCCGCGCGAGCGTCATGTACGCGAAGGCGTTGACCCACAGCGGCGCCAGGAGGTAGAGGAGCGTGTGGCCCATGGCGAGGGCGGTGCTCTGCTGGCGGTGCGCGCCGAGGGCGTGGAGGGTGAAGGAGATGGTTTCCCAGGTGGCGCCCATTATAAGGACCCAGGCGTAGCGCTGGTGGTTTTGGAGGTTGTGTTTAGCTGGGGCTGATTCAGGGTTCTTGGTTAAGGGGGGCGAGGAGGGCTTACCTTTTTGTAGATGATGGCTTCGGCGATGTGTATTGCTGTCAGCAGGCCGAAGAGCACGGCCACGGCTACGGCGGCCTCGAAGTTGGGATCGAAGTTGTAGTACGAGTTGCAGGCTTCGAAGGGGACATGGCCGTACTTGTCCGGCACGGCTGTTGTACAACTGGGGGAGTTGCTGGCAGTGGTTGTGGAGGGGATAAGGGAGGATGTTGTGGTTGCCATGTCGTTCTGCTGTGCACTCCGGAGAGGTGGATTTGGGCTTGAGTTGTGTAACTTGGCTGACCAGCGGAGGAGGATGCGGCGAGATATTTATTGCCATTTTTGTATCTCGTCAGTCCCATCGTAAAGGAGCTGCAACGACGTTTTGGAAAAGTCAGCCACAGGGCTGACGGGTCGTGAATCTAGAACAACTACGCAGATATGCCCGGGAGCTACAGGGGGCTCCCAAGCAATCCACACTAGTTGTACCCATATTTCTACCCAAGTGCGTAAAAGACCAGGGGATGATAGGGTGGGTCGTATATTGCGATCCTACGATGTGGCTTGTCTGACACCATTTTAGGTTGATGATGTGTCCCATGTCAGCCATCCTGACCGCTGGCGTCACCAGTGGGGCGGTGCGCTAGCACCCACCCCTGGCACATCCTCCTTCCGAGCCACCAGGGTTAATTAGAATCAACCACCACGCATCACAAACAGTCAAACGCGGTACATTACTATGCCGTAATGCATGCAGAGATACCAAAATCTGAAACAGCGACGTCTAATCGATATTCTTGAAGTTGAGCTTAATGATAATTATTACTATCAGGTTGAAGGGCAATTGTTCATCGTCTTCCGGCAGTCCCTGGAAGAGTCTTGGTCTTTGATGTCTGTAATTGGAAGCCTTGCTTAATTCTCTCTTTCTTCCCTTCACACTAGCGGGGCCGCCATCCCATCTCCTCTCAAGTCGCTCCCCGCGGAATGGATTCTCCGACCATCGACCGGATCATCATGGACCCTGATAACCTGGCCCCGACCAAAAAGCGACCTCGCCATGCCCCTAACATACTTAACCTCATGCCCCATCCCCTCCAGCTCCCGCCCGACCTCCTCGCTTATGCCCTCCTCCAAGTAAACAGTATTATCCACACTCTTGCTCGGATCAGTCGACTTCCCCGGCAACGTAACCCCAACGCAGACCCTCGGCGCATCCAGCGCAACCTGCGGATTCATCCCAAACATGACCATGTTAAGCAGCACCTGCACATGCCCCTGCGGCTGCATCGCGCCCCCCATGACCCCAAACACGGTATGCAGGTCCCCCCCCGCGGCCCGCGTCACCATCGCCGGCACGATCGTGTTGTACGGCCTCTTCCCCGGCGCCAGCGCGTTGGGGTGCCCGGCATCCAGGTGGAACCCCGAGCCGCGGCTGTGCAGGACGAGGCCCGTCCCCCGGGGCACGATGCGCGACCCGAACGTGTCGGCCACGCTGTTGACGAGCGAGCAGGCGTTGCCGGCCGCGTCCGTGGCGGCTAGGTAGACGGTGTCGCTGGTCCGGTGGACTGAGGAGGGGGAGCCGTGGGCCGATGGCGTGGTTGCCTTGGTGGGGTCGAAGAGCGAGGCGCGGGTGGAGAGGTAGGCCGAGGAGATGAGGGAGAGCGGGGAGAGGGGGGAGGAGTCTGGGTCTGTGATGAACCAGCTTCCGTCGGCGAAGGCGATGCGGAGGGCTTGGATTACTGCGTGGAGGTACCTGGGGGGTGCTTGTTTAGTTCCGGTACTGGTTCGGACTCATGGGAATTGGTTACCTTGCCGAGTTGTGCTCTTCGGGCTCGAATTTCGCAATCTTTCCCTGTCCGATGAGCTCCTGCAGGATGCCCAGGGCCATCTGCGCGACAATGCCTTGTCCATTGGGAGGGTGCTCCCACAAGTCGATTGCTCCCGCTTCCAGGTTAGCCTCGTCCGCTTTGTCGCCGAAGGAGGCGAGGTGAGAGTTCAAGCGGATCGGGATTGCCTCTGTGATTTCGCTGCCTCGCTCGCCGTGACGCTGCAGGTCATCCAGTGTGAGGTAGCCTCCCAAGCTTGCTGTCACATCAACGATGGCCTGAGCCACGGACCCTTCGTAGAATCCCTTGCTGCCATTTTCGGCGAGGAGTCGAAAGGTCTTCGCGAGCAGCGGGTTCTTGTAGAATTCGCCCGCCCGCGGGGCCCTGAAACCCCCCGGGGCGTCCGGGTCTGGCTTCAACAACTCCACTCCATTGGGTTTCTCCCTGAGCTCAGCTTCAGTCTGCACCCACTACCAACCCGAAGCAGTCGACTGTTAGGACGCACGCAAAAAGGAGGGAGGAGACAGAACCCACGTAATAACTCGCCAGCTCGCTAACAGCAACCCCCTCCTCGGCCATCTCAATCGCCGGTGCAAGCACCCTCCCCAGCGACAGCCTCCCTGACCCAAACCTCTCCACGACATCCACCCACGCGGCAGCCGCGCCGGGCACGGTGACCGAGTGCACAGACGTCGTCGGGAAGCCCCTCCCGGCACCGGCCTCGACGCCGTCGGGGATGCCGAGGCTCGCGCGCCCCCGCTCCAGCGTCAGCCCCGCGGGGGACCGCCCGGACCCGTTGAGCGCGTGCACCTTGCCGCCCGGCCGCGCGTCGTGGTACAGCGCGAAGGCGTCGCCGCCGATGCCTGTCATGGACGGGTCTACGAGGTTGAGGACTGCTGCTGCTGCTATGGCGGCGTCCTATGCGGGGGGAATAGTCAGCGGGATGGACTTGATGGGACCCGGGGGGGTTGGGGGGAAGAGGGGGGGGGGGGGGGGGGGGGTTGAGTTCGGTGAATGGATTACAGCGGCGTTGCCTCCCTCCCGCAGGATTCGGAGCCCGGCCTGCGTTGCTAGCGGCGAGGTCGTGCTAACGACGCCCTTGGTGCCGTGCACGACGCTGCGCCGGCTGGGGAAGATGGCGAAGCGCTCGTCGTCCGAGGGATATGTGCCGTGAGCTGAGGGCGCCATGTTGGAGGTGGTTCGATGGGGGAGTTTGTCTGGTTTAGTCAATCTGAGGAGGCGGTTTGCTGTTACCACTTTTGCGGCGGATGTTGTTGGGGGGAAGGGTGTCGGATTGCGTGACACACCCGTTGATGCCCGAATTTCGGAGGCTTGAGTAATGGGGTTAGTCTAACCTCCGCGATCGGGTTTTAATGCTTCCTAAGTAGCATACGAAGCCGTATTCTTTCAGAAAATTAATCTAACATGGTTTTCCCAGTATAGTAGTTGGGATCAGTTGTTTCCAATAATAATTACTCTGTAGTGAAGGCCAATTCTGCCCGGTTCCCGGAGAAGACGGTCCCACGTCAGGGGCAGTCCAGGACTACAATGTCCCAGTCTCGAATCATAACCAGGTTTTCGAAGAGCATCCCGATTACAATAGAGGGAATTGTGCTCTCGTTACTAATACAGTCTCATTTAAGTTCCACTCGTAACCTCATGTCGATAGCCATTAGAGACGGGAATTTCTCTGCGGGCATGCGCTATTTGCTCTATGGGCAGGTGGCAAGTTGGCAACAGCTACATCGCTGTCACTATTGCTATTCCTAGCAACGGCAATAGCGATGGACAGAAACGGCAAGAGTGACAGGAGTGACAGCAAGAGCGATAGACAGCAATAGCAATAGTGATAGACAGCAACTGTCGCCTGTGATGCACTAACCGCCTGCCCGCGGAGCAAATAGCACATGCCCCTGGAGAAATTCCCTTAAAGACATGAAGAGGAATTTCGTGAGAAGGGTACTTCTGCGTTTCTATCTTTCTACGCAATTCCAACTAGTCTTCTCTCAAAAAATCTAAGTCACCGTCCGTATCTCCCACAAATCCCCTACGCGCTCGCCATGAACCTGGCCACGTTCGCAATACTGGCCGGCGGGGCCGTAATCCCATCCTCATACCCCTGAGTGGTGAAGTACCCCCAGCCAACACCATTCGCCTTTAACGTGTGGATGTAGCTCTCCAGCGTCGCCTCGTCAGCGGCCTGCCCATCCGCCGCCGTACCAGCAAAATCGTGCACGATGATGGCCGCCGCGGACCTGTGCGCCGCGTCGGGGATATTAGCCGATATGGTCATCTGGTTCCCGTACTCGGCCGCGGTCAGACACGCCTCCGGTCCGGACCCGTGGTCCAGGCAGCTCTCGAACACGATCGCGACGTCGCAGACGGAGTAGTACTCGTCGGCCGGCCTGGCGCCGAAGTTGCAGATGGCCGCGATGGGCGTCGTGAAGGCCAAGCGCGCGAACGAAATCACGTCCGACAGGTATGCGAGGTTGCTGCCGTCTGAGGCGCCCGCCTCGTCGAAGAAGATGCCCTTGACGGAGATGTCGGCGGTCGCGTAGGTGGCCCAGTTGGCCCAGGCCGTGATATTGGCCTTGACCTCCGAGACCGGCGACTGGCCGTAGTCAGTGCGGACATAGCCGATCGTCTCGACGCTGGGGTACGTGTTGAACTTGGCCGTGCCGTCGATGTAGTTCTCGTCGTTGTTGCCGGGCTGAAAGGTGGGCCCGGGCCCGTTGGCCGGGTTGATGACCACCCGCCATTGGACGCCCGGGTTCGCCTCGATGGCGTCGAAGGCTGGCTTCCACCTTGCGGCTCCATCCTTGAAAGTGTCGGAGGGGTAGATGTATAGAGGCAGGAGGATCCCGGTGGACCAAGTCGTGGAGGCGAAGCCTAGGAGGGCTGCTGTGAATTTCATCGTGACCAGTGTGGACTTGGAGAATAACTAGGTCGTTGAAGCACCTACTGTAGAGCAGATCGGGCCAGTATTCGCCTAGTGATGGGAAGAGTACACGATTATATACTCAGTGCAGGACTGTCTGACTGAGGCTACCTTCCATTTTGATACGCTACACCGCCGAGAAGCTGTTGCAGCCCTACTCGTATTGGACTGGGCGATGGAACAGAAAAAGCAAGAAGGATGACGGAGTGGAGATCACAATTTCAGGACCCCAGCGAATAACGACGGAACTTGGGACAAAATCCGCCCCCAAAGGATACCTGAGGATTGCATGAAACTTGTCGCCAGAACAAGAAGTTAATGCCATAGCGACTGAGCCTACTCCACTGTGAGCATTTATATTAGGCAGCCACCCCCAAGTCAAGCCATGTTCTCTACATATCATGGTATTCATTCCTTCAACCACAGTTCTTCAACAATGGTTGCCAATTAACATCACCTTCTTTCAATGCCGAGTGAGGCTTGACTTGGAGGATGGCAAAAGTGCTGACATCCGTGCCAGCGAGTGGTTGTATGATTACCTTTGCGAAGTTGGATGTGTGACAATTCAGGAGCGTGAAGAGGGTGTTGTATGCGCGGGAAATATACCAACTCGAAGAGTCTAGTAGAATTGAAAAAAAGGAAGGCTTGGGTGAGGACTCATCGCGTACATAGCCCAAATTTGCAGGCAAGGCATCAGACAAACCATAGCCGTGAGCTACATTAAAGGGGTGGAGGAAGGTATAATAACATGAGACGGGATGAAATGAACAGCTGCAAGATATGATGATTGAACTCTGCGTTCCTCTAACTCCTGGAAGCATGGTCACAACTAGGCATCCGATATATGTTTGTGATTACCTCTTCTTCCTTCCCAGAACCTCGTATCAGAGCTTACATTTAGGGGGTGCGTCTGGGGCCTTTCTGAGGCCCGGCGGCTTAGGCTTCGACGGGTAATAATTATATCTGAGAGCCATCTAGATGTGTTCAGAGGCATCTAGAAGAGACAATATTTGCGAAAAGGGGAGCTGACAGAGAGTGTAAGGCGCTTCTCCGATAGACCGATGAGCGGCCTTTAAGAACGAGTCGAGATATTGGGTTATAATTATGAGGTTGTCTCCGCGGGCAGGGGCATTTGGCTATTGGGGCAGGGGCGCAGAGGTTCCTGGCCGCCAATTCCCTTTGCCAGGTGGAGCATAGAAAAGACCAGCTGCCAACCACGGAACAGCTGGTGATGGCGATGGCGATTAGCGACATCGACAATGGCGAGAGGCTTTCGCAATAGCAATAGCAAAGTCAATCCTACTTGATTATGGCAATAGCAAACAGCAATGACAATCCTACTTTAAAATAGCAACGGCAGCAGCAACAGCGACAGCAACAGCGATAGCAATAGTGACTGCGACTGCGACGGCAACAGCGACGGCAACAGCGACGGCAACAGCGACGGCAACAGCGACAGCAACAGCGACAGCAACAGCGACAGCAACCGCGACCGCGACTGCGACTGCAACGTAGCCGGCAATGGCAACCGCAACGCAGACGGCAACCGCGACCGCATCGCAGACAGCGACGCAACGTCTGCCAAAGAATACATGCCACCTGTCAAAAAGAATTGGCGGCCTGGAACCCCTGCCCGGCACAAACCCCCAATAGCCAAATGCCCCTGCGGAGACAAGCTCATAATTATTCAGAGATTAGATTGATGTGATGCACACTGGTTGTCACCTTGACGTCATGGATGCGAATCAGCAACCAAGAACATGATATGAAGATGAGACGAAGGTGCATGTTTGAATTCAAAGCTCGGTTGTCCTGGAAAGATACCAGAAATCGAAGAGCAAGCCCACAACATAATTAGGCCATCAGTATGTCTTCAGCAATTGTCACAGGAGCGACAGGTGAGGGGATATTTCCAACCGTCTTCTAGGACAGTAATTAATAATTACTCAATTAAACAAAAGGAATCCTCGGCCGCCAGATCGTGAAACAGCTGGGTCAGGATCCCCAGAAATGGAAGAAGGTGTATGCGCTCTCGCGCAGCAAGAAGATTGACTACCCGTCCAATGTCGAACATCGCCACATCGACCTGACGAGCGACGCCAAGGAAATGGCCAAGGAGCTCGAGGGCGTCGAGGCAGAGTATGTCTTTTTCGCCGCATACCTGCAGCAGGGCTCGGAGCAAGGGAGTTGGAATGTGAATGGTGAGCGCGAACCCGAAGGAGAAAACACCCGAGGGAGAGACCAAACCCGCTGAACAATCCGTCCGTCTGATAAAACCAGGCGCCATGTTCGAGAACTTCCTCTCCGCCCTCGAGACCACCGGCGCCGCCAAGGGGATCAAGCGCGTCCTCCTCGTCACAGGGGCCAAGTACTACGGCGTGCACCTCGGCCCGCTCAAGCTCCCGCTCCGCGAGGACGACCCGCGCCTCGAGGGCGCCGCGTGGCCGCCCAACTTCTACTACCGCCAGCAGGACGCCCTGCAGCAGTTCTGCGCCCGCAACCCCCACGCCAGCTGGGTGGTCACGTACCCCAACGACGTGATCGGCTTCGCCGAGGGCAACTTCATGAACCTCGCGACGGGGGTGGGCCTCTACGCCGCCATCAGCCGCGAGCTTGACGGCGGCGGCGACGGCGGCGGCGGGCTCGTCTTCCCCGGCAGCCGCGACTGCTACACGCGCCTCGACACCTTCACGTCGAGCAAGCTGCACGGCCGCTTCTGCGAGTGGGCGGCCCTCGAGCCGCGGGCCGCGAACCAGGCCTTCAACGTCGTCAACGGCGAGCCCGAGAGCTGGCAGAGCCTGTGGCCGCGCGTCGCTCGGCGCTTGGGGGGCCGCGTCCGTCCGGACCAGTTTGCCGGCGAGGGACGCCTGCCGGCGCGGGCCGACCTCGCCGAGACGGTGCCTGTCGCGGCGGTGGCGGATGAGGTCGGGTTGAGGGGGTCGCTGCCGCCGAGGGGGGAGCTGGCGCAGAGGATCAGCCTTGCGAAGTGGGCACAGCTGGACGAGGTGAAGAAGGCGTGGGAGCGGCTTGCGGAGAGGGAGGGCTTAAGGAAGGACGCGCTCGAGTTGGCGACGTGGGAGTTCGTTGACTTTGAGCTGGGGAGGAACTATGATGTTGTCCAGAGCATGACCAAGGCGAGGGATTTTGGGTGGAATGGGTAAGTTTTTTTCGTTCTTTATCCAGAAGGGGATGCTGACTTCTGTGGAAATGCAGGTATTGCGACACGTGGAAAGCCCTGTCCGATGTCTTTGGCGAGCTCGAAGCTGCCAGCATCTTACCCAAGACCCATCGTGGGGATGGGAATTAGGGTGGCCAAGATATCGGACCGCGCCCGAGCTGGCGTCTCGTATTTCCACAGTCCGTGGTGGGAGTCGCCGTATTTGGATGCACATTAATAGCGCTCGATGTGGAAGGCGGGGCTGTTGCTTGGGATTCGACGGCCAGCCTGATAATCGCAGATATAACACACGGAACTGGATTTCATGATTCGTTCGGTGGGCCGACCAGGTCTAAAGTGAAACCCATGATGGTGCCGAGACCTGGAGTCTGAAATATGCGCCTCCGTATGTCGTCGCCTTGACCTATTCACGACCTCGCCGCCGGTTCTAAAGAGACGTCAAGAAGCTGGATGGCGTCCATCTCACCAACGGTAATCCTGGGATGGTGGATGGGAGTATGAAACATTATCATTAAACTAGTATGCAGAGAGTAATCTGGCTCGGGGTATTCTTCCACTCTAACGCTCTCTCTTTCTGCTGACCCATCCGGCTCTACTGCAAGACAGCAAAGGACCAACCCGGCCGAACCGTGTGAGGGTTTTGCAGACCGGTCTTCATCCAGCACGAATGCTCATCCGCGGTATCGCCCTCCATGAATCCCCACCCGCAACCGGTACAGCCTCTCGTGCCGGCGCAGTTGTCCATGCAGTCGGCAAAGCTGCGCGTCGGCACGTTCTTCAGGTCCACCGCTCCCTGAGCCCCGCTGAAGTCCAGGCCACATATCCGCAGGAACCGCTTGTCCGAGGCGGGTACCTTGTATATGGTATTGTTTGCGCCAGGGCAGGTCGTCGAATCCGAAGCTGCAGCTGTCGACGAGGCAGCCGTCGACGTGGGAGAAGGTGTCGACGTGGTGATCGGGCTGTTCGCAGTCGTGGCGCTATTCGATTGTCAGTAAGGCGGTGGGGGAAAGAAGACAGAATAGACAATGGGTCAACAAACCTGGAGGTGCTAGCAGACGCTACCGATCTGTTCCTCCCCACGCCAAGTCCAACGCCAACACCAACACCAATAGCTACCCCAACCGCCAGAAGGATGATGGACACCACCAGCCAAAACAGCCCTCTCCTCAGCCCACATATCCTCCTCCTCTGCGGTCTCGGTTCCTTCGGCTCAATGGACAAGGCCGTCTCCAGCGCCGCCGCCGCTGCCGCCGCCGCAGCAGCAGCAGCAGCAGCCGCTGAGCTCCCGGCCTTGGCCCCAGCCCTCCCGCCTACGCCCTTCTCCTCATCGCCCGCGTACTCAGGCGGCGTCGGAGTCCCCTCCCTGTAGAACGTGTACTGCAGCGGACCGGCGTCGTCGCTGTCGGGCCAGCTGGCCGCCGGCTCGGGCGCGGCCTCGGCGGCTCGGTCGCGGACCCGGTCTCGGGCCTGCGCCGGGGGCGGGGGCTGGCAGACCTCGAGGCCCGGCTGCTCCTCGACAAGCGAGGCCAGCTGCCTCTGGCGTGCGGCGGAGATCTGGCGGCGGGGATGGGGAGGAGGAGGTTGCGGTGGCGGCGACGGGGTGCCGGACTGCTGCTGTCTCGGTTGCGGGTCTGTTGGGTGGTGGTGTGAGCTCATTTGCGCGCCGGGCCGCTGAGTCCCATCTCCCGCCCCCGGGTGTCGAGAAAGACGAGATGGGATCGTTTCCCAGCGGGTGGTGCCCTGTCGTGGGGTTTGTTGGACGTGCGATCGGTTGGGCGCTGGGCTGGAGGCAGAGTTGCAAACTTGCAAGGTCTCTGGGGAAGGGGAGAGGAGAGGAGAACAAGGGCCTCAACCCTTGTCAGCCCAGTCACCCTCGGGCCTCGGGGCCTGGGCTTGGAAACCTCATTTCCCCATTTCCCACCCTTGCCCCATTGAGCTCAGCTGAAGTTAAGCTCTTGCGCTAGGGGAAATTATGATCACGTGGGGCTGACTGCCAAGCCGGCAATCTCCACGATGCTTCCGATACTGACCTGGAATGCTGGACCCGACATCATCGTCAGTCCCAACGTCATCGATGAGCAGCCGTGGCTTGAAGTCAATCCACGTAATACCACTTCCAGTCTTAGATGCACCTCACAACCCCTCAGAAGATCGCTATATTGTGGCATTCACCCTCTTCTCTTGATCTCATCACCGAGGTAGATCACCAGGGTAGTTAGGTTGCGATCTTCGATCGTACATATGTCTTGCGCCACAGCTGCCCCATCCGGCAACACTCGGTCTCGACGTAGGGATGCCATTGGTCCCGCAGTCCCGACACTCCTTGTACGTGAAGCCCTACAGATGAAGTCCATCGATTCTCTACTGTCGTCCGTCCACTCAGGAGACAAGGAACGGGTTAGCCCTTGGGGACGCTTCCCTGTAGATCGAAAATGGCAGGTCGACAGTTGGTGGGTGATCGTAGGCACAACGGCCGAATAACTTTCAAGCCTTGCGTTGTCTTGCGTTGTCTTGCGTTGTAAAACATCCCCAGACTTGTCGTGATCCGTTGGCGCGGTCTGTACATCGGCCCACGGACTGGATATTGGTAGGCTGGAGTACTGCGTATATTGCCGCGTTGCAAATTCGGCATTGCTTGGTGATATGGGGTCCAAGTCAGGCCCCGAGTGATTACTTTAGGCTAGGCAGCAACCTAACGCTTGGAAGCTGGGGTATTAGGTAGGTATTCACTCCCAGTGACGGGGAACCAAGCAGTGGAATATAGACCAATGTTGTAAACTGCAAGTCAACAACCCTGCCTAGTTGGTCAGATGGGCACCTCGTGTGTTCCTCTGGCCGATAATGATGGCAACCTTGAGGTTCCGATTCGACTCTCATGCCAGGTTAATTACATTTCTTTATCTGTTTGACCTTCGAATGTCCCTCCGCGCAGCCGCGCCTACTCCGAGAGAAACTCCCAGTTCTCCCACCATATTTTTTTCCGTTTCTTTTTCGCGTCTCCCCCATTGTCACGCCTTCTGGCCCTGTTTTTGTTGTCTTCCCTCGTATGTTAGTATATCACTCTACTCTGGTGGTTTAGGTATGACATTTGCTGTCCTCTCTCCTACTAGGTATCTAATAATCAGTTGGTACATCTCCAGTTGACGACGAACCCTTTGTATTGCTGAGAAGCTTGTGGTTGGGAAGGATGCAAACATCGACTTGAAACAGACGTTGCGCATGGGAGAAGATCTTCCATTCCATACGTTTAGCTGTTGATGAGCTGACTACAGTATTTATGACAATCACTACGCTCCCCTTGCTCGCAGAGCCATGGATCAACGCTCCAAATTTGGACCCATTCTTCACACCTCCCCAACCATACCCACTGCCGTTAACAGCGTCGTGGTTCGTTAAACTGGGTGGATGGCAGGTGCTTGTCCGACACCACCAAGCTGGTCAGCCCTTCAGCAACTTCATGGCCGAGACCGGCCTTCCCGACACCCGGAGGGCGCGTGTGCGGTGACCAAGATCCTGCTCCACGTGGGAGCGGGAGCGGGACGCGCCGCTGTCTACAGCCATATGTTCGGCGAATAACCCTGGCACCATTTCCTAGGACACTCCTGGGCTTTCAGGTTCAACCCTTGGCCCAATATATTGTCGTATCAGAAAAGACAAAATCGCCCGGCGTGTCCTGCTGCGGGAAGGGGAACCTGTCGAACGAGGCGTCTATGGTCTGGAGCTGGGCGAGTTCGAATCCGGCGCCGTGGGTGTCGTGGTACCTATGCCAACGTCAGCTGAGAAGGCGTGCTATGTGGTCGCGGGCAACGCGGTCGGGATGCCTCAACAAACGCACGTCTCGCAGACCCCGAAGGGGGTGCCGACCAGGCAGCCCGGAAGCTGCTTGCTAAGCGCCTCGGCCCACGTTGGCATGTAGAGATGAATGCCGTAGACGAGAGTGTGGGAATCGATCATCTCGAAGGCTTGAGGGGTGTCCACCGTCTTAAATCCGAGCGACTCGCAGAACTCCTTGTCGGTGTCGCTGAAGGCCGGTTCTTGGATAACACGCTGGATGGGAGAGCCGTTGTGTGCCTCTGCAAGGAGTGGAAGAATGGTCAGCGTGCAGTCTTGCCTACGGGGCGCGGATGATGGTGTCACACGGACCTAGCATCTCAACCACCGCGCGGAAAGCCTCGAGCTGCACATGGGCAACGCGTTTCTGGTGGTAAAGTGTCGCAATCGGGTCGAATGAACCTACGGCGAGGCAGACGGCCTTGGTCACGGTGACGTGGGAAGCCACATTGGAATTGACCAGGTCCCTGAGCTTCGCATGACACTGCGATTCCCTCCAGGCGGCGCTGATGCGGTCGTGATCTCGAGTGATCTGCTGGAGATCGAGCTGCGGGGAGGGGTTTGGTGGTGTCCCAAAGTCACGAGCACCGGGGCCGGCTGGACGACGACGGGAGGTGCCTTTCTTTGGCTTGACTCGTGTCCACTGGCCGTCGTCCTCCTGGGCAGGCGCGCCGTTGGGAGCAGGAGGGGGGCTCATCGTCAACTCCGGCCTCCAGGAGGGAGTTCCTCGTCAACCTATCAGAAAAAGTGGTTGGTTTCCTGGAGGTTTCTCTACGATAAGCATTTGATAGGCAGAATTAGTTCACCGCCCGACGGATTGGGCATGGTCACACAAGGGGCCGAGCTTATCCCTGCCCAGCAAATTGCCTTTAATAGCCCAGATCAATGCGGAATGTTGTGCCATCGTCGTGTCCGGATTATCGATACGAGAAGAGCAAGAGCACGATCTGCTACAAATCGTGGTCCGGACTCTTCGGCAGGGGAGCCTCATCGCATTGCGTGGATGGGATGGCTGGATGGACTCATCTGGCCCCGTCTTGAGCGTCGTCATTTGATGGATCTATTCCGTCCAATGTTAACCCGTCAGCAGCATGCTTCCTGCCCGTGAAACCATCCACTTCACCAACTCCGAGCTGTGACAAGTATCACCGTTGTCAAACCCCAATTGTCAGCGCTTGCGGGTGAGACAGATTGTTTCTCCATCATGTTGGCTCCCACGCTTTGGGGTTATTCCCTTCAGCTTCGACAAATAATAAAACACGATGCAAATCGTGCAGCAGTGCCAAGTGGTCTGCTTCAGTGGTGGGCGTGTCGCCAAAAATACCTACTTATGTGGGATGGCCCGCTGCGATTGGTGCTTCTCCTGGGTTGCGGGCGCTTAATGGCGACGAGAGGTTGGGTGAGAATTGGGGAAGTGGGAACATGGCGGATGGTGCCGGGGCGGGAACCTGCTTCGTTGCTAATAACGATGCGTGCGCAGTACGTACCAAAGTAATGCATCTCTGCCCAACCATTGGCTGCATGTTGGTGATAGGTTGCAGAGTCGAGGCAGGCGTTCTCCTCTCGCATTGGCCAGCCACCCACAGCTCAAGTGAGCGACTCGCCGGCTCCATGATCAGGGCTCGTGCCTCGTTGGAATCTCATTGGCCATCACCACTCTCGCCGACATGGAACGGGAAGCCGACATGCACGACTTGCACATCGACCCTCCATTTTTTGACGCCTCTGACTGGTTCCTCTGAGAAAGCCGCGCTGACAGGGGTCGATAGGTGTGGTCAATATGGGTCAAGTCAACTCGGGACACAGGCACTCGGCGGCTGGAAAGAGACCCGGAATGGCTGCTGCCAGAAAGAGAGAGTGATATTATCCTCCCAGTCCGCCCTGCCTTTTCTGTTCCTGCTTTAGCATTTCTCTTTCGACAAGCACTATAACCATATCCACTCGTCAAGAGGTCTTGGAATTTATTGGAATTATCTCCGGTCTCAGCCACGCCAGAGTTTTTTTCCCTTTCTTTTCTCGCTCCCTCGCATCTACGAACCAGCCCCGACGACTGCACGGACGGAAACGCTGATCTACGGAGGGATCCTGTTATCGCACCCTGAGGGTCCGGGGAAAGGCGGGGTCAACCACGGTCAGCTTGGGTATCCACGGAAAACCGGCGGCACAACACATTCGAGCTTGTGAGGAAGAAGGATAGGAGAGAACTTCAAGAGGAGGAAGCTGTCCGAGTCTGCGGCACATCCCCGACGTGTAGCGGGCTTTGTTCCCTTTCGTTTTCGTCGCCTCCACCCGATCGATACCCACCCACACAAATCCCGAGATGCTGTCTTCAACACTACTCACCCTCGCCAGCGCGGCGCTCGTATCATCACACACAGTCATCTCATATCCCGGCTGGAGAGGCGACAACCTCATCACGAATGACACCTTCCCGTACGGCATGCAATGGATGTATCCTTGTAAGTAAACAACCAACCACCCCTTCAAGCCCCAGCCGAACGGCTCAAAACTGACATAACATCACACAGGCGGCGGCATCGGCACGACCACAAACAGGACATTCTGGCCGACAACAGGCGGCGCGCTCTCCTTCCAGCCGGGTTGGTTCCAGGGCCACCTGAAAGCCAACATCTACGTGAATCTAGGCTTCGGCACCGACGGGCCCGACAACGGCCCCAAGAACATGTCCAACCCCATGGTGCCGCCGTTCCAGATCCTCGGCCCCGGCAAGGGCCCCTACCCGGGCACCGTCTGCCTGCCCCAGATCCCGCTGCCCGCCGGCGCCAGCGTCAGGGCCGGCGACAACGCCACCATCCAGCTGGTCGAGCTGGCCGCCCACGGCGCCGCCCTCTACTCGTGCGTCGACATCACCTTCGTCGAGCCCAACGACCCGCGCCTCGCCGAGGTCAACGAGACCAACTGCTTCAACAGCACAGACATCGGCTTCGCCGACATCTACTCCATCACCACCCGCGCGTCCGGCGAGACAAACGCCACCACCAGCGCCGCCGCCCATGTTTTGTCGTACCCGCGCGCCATGGCTAGCCTCGGCTGGCTCCCCATCGTCGTGGGCGGGCTGTGGGTGCTGCTGTGATGGGGGGGTTTCTGTATGAGCCCCGGGATGAGGGTGGCGAATGAAGTAGATATGGGCGGGTGGAAGATGAAATGGACCGCAGCCGTGTATGTATAATTGGACATTCCTGGGTGGCGTTTACTGATGGGGGAGTTTGGGTGCTTGGGATTCGGAAACCCTGGGGATTTCTTTCTCGCCGCCGGCTCCAACCGGGGTTTTTTTCTTTGGTTTGTCTGCGTTGGTATGTTCGGGCCTACCTTTCAGACTCGGCGAGTCGGGGGTAGGATGGACGAAACGCGCGGCCGTTCCGGCTGTATATAGAAGCCAGATAAATTCACGAGTGGTATCGTTAGCTCTGTCTTGTGTGAATCGGTGATGATATTCCGAACGGAGCAATGACGAGTCGAGTCTCTCTACACACGTCATCAGCTTGAAGCACCTGTTTCCCTACACTTCTCCCACCACTTGGATGCGGAGCTCTATGCATTCGTCTATCGTAACGTAACGGTTTATGAACTAACAAAGCCAATTCCCAATGATGCAGTGTGCCAAGCCAAGATCGCCGACACATTGCCAGGCACCCTACCTAGCCCATCTAGCTAGGCATCCATCCCATCCCCACCGAGATGCCCGCCACCCGGCCCCCCCCCATCAGCGCAACAGAGAAAGACACTCGGCCCCAACATCCTTGACGCGGCCCTCGGCGGCGCGGTCGACCGCCCCGCGCACCCACCCGGCCGCGTCCAGCGCGCCCGCCGTCCGGCGCACCTCGCCGCCGACGCACAGCACCATGCCCAGCGCCATCAGTGCCCGGTACGCCACCTCGCCGTCGCCCTGCTCGCGCAGCGTCTTGCCGAGCACGTTGCACAGCAGGAGCAGCGTCTCGGGGCCGACCGTCTCCGCCGCGGCATCGGGTCCGCCCTTGGACTGCCCGTACGCTAGGCACGCGTAGTTGAACGCCACCGACGTCAGCGCGATCTGCACGTTGCGGTTCGTGGCGCCGATCGGCCCGCCCGCTGACGGCGTCTCCCCGGCGATGCGCTCCATGGCCGCGACGACGGTGGCTGCCTCGCGGGCGGCTACGGCGCGGCCCTGCGGCGTGACGAACAGGTTGGTGATGGCGCGGAGGGCCATCATCACGCTGTTGTCGTTGATCCGGAGGGTCGGGTTGTCTGGCTCGAGGGCCGCCGATAGGACCGCCTGGACGATGTTGCCGACGCCGGGGATGGAGAGGGTGGCGACGGAGGGGGATGGAGCCATGCAGCGGATAAGGTCGAGGCCGGGAAGGCGGTTGGGGTAGGACCATTTGGTGGTTAGTTTGATAACCAGCCTGACGGCTTCATCTGGAATATCGAGGGGCTTGCCCGGGGTTACAGAGCTGAGGGTAGTGGTGAGGCGGCCGAGAATGGCCTCCTCGGAAGGATTTAGTGCAAAATCCTTGTCGCCGCTCTTGATGAGGTCCGCATTGAGGGACAGTATCTTCTTCTGGATGGGCTCGAACTTGGCCTGGGTCAGGGTGATGTACTCTTCGTGCGGTAGGTACTTGGTTTTGGCGGGCTGAGAGACATCGCCATCGCCCGGTCGGTATCGAGAGTTGGTGCCATAAGGATCGGGATCTGTTGGCTGTTCACCGGCGTTTTGACCGAGGGTGACCCCTTTCGTGTTCTCAACGATAAAGTTTGCGACGCTCTCAAGGTAAGATATGGGAAGGTTGTTGTCGGAGAGGAATTTTGTAGCGCTGTCGTAAGGGTTTTCCGAGACGTTGTAGGGAAGCTTCAGCGGAGGTTTGCCGTCTTCGATGTCGACGTCGAAAACATAGTTGTATGCTTTGCCTTCATGCATGACCTTTTGCGTATTGACAGCAGATTCGACGACGGTGCCAACGGCAATCCATTTCTGTTCGCCTGTGAAAAGTGTCAGCTCTCCCTCGCCCTCTTTTGGCTACTCGGAGAAGGGGAAAAAGGATGGCTTACTGGAGGACCACTGATGCGCAGTGACGGAACCATCGGCCTCCTTTATCATCTTCACCTGGCCGTCCCTGTTGCCCGAATGGACCGTCAACCAGTCCGGTCCGTCGAGAGACTCCTTGTTGATTTGGGTAGCGAGTTGCTGCTGCGGGATTGCAGAGGTCTTGACCGACTCGTTGAAGTGTGCCAACACATCCGCAGGTGCTTCTCGTTCGGGGCTCCGGCTGAAGACACGGATGATAGAGTCACTCGCGCCGGAGACAATGTCGCCCGAGTTTGCGCAGACGGCAACGGACCAAACAGATATCGCAGGATGGGTGATGGTCTGTATGCACTTGGTGCCATTCCAGACCCTGACAGTGCGGTCTTCTCCTGAGCTTACAATCTCCCCGGTGGGAAGGCACGCGAGTGAGTATATGAAGCTTTCATGCCCATGAAGCTCTTCAGCCTGTCGGCCGCTAAGCTTCCACAGCCGTATGACTCCGTCGTTACTGGCGCTCGCAAACTCGGCACCGCTCGGATGGCCCTTGATACCTGTCGGGAGTTTGCACAAGGCACGCACGACTTCCGGTGTAGGTATTGTCGCCCTTGGCTCGACCTCGCCAGCGGTGTTCCTGCGCAGGTCAAAGATGCGTATTTGGTGGTCCGCAGAACCAGTGATGACGGTATTTTCGTCCAGAGCAAGCACAGCCAGCACGCTCTTGCTAGAGTCATGGTTCAGCAGCATCTCTGTTTCCCATTTGCCAACCATCCAGACCCGGCATTGTCCGTCCCACCCTCCCGAAACGATCCAGGTGCCCTTTGGCGAGACGTCTAAAGCGCAGACATTGTTTGCGTGGCCGATGAGAAGCCGTTCGGCGTTGTCATGGCTAGTCGATGTGGGTTTTCGTACTTCGATGATGCTATCCTGGCCACCCGAGACGATGAGCCCGCCTGGGTAATCCTGGGAGGGTTTGAGATATGAGAGGGAGTTGATGAACGCATGGCCTACGGCGGCCGTCGAGCCGTCAAACGCCGGGGGTGAAGCGGAGGTTTTGCTCCAGACCCGGACGGTGTGGTCTCTGGAAGCGGAGATGATGGCATCGGGGTTGGGATAGCAGACAGCGCGGACCTGATAGAATTAGCAGGGGTGAGCGGGTTGAAGGTTGAGGAGTCGGCGAGTCGGGCGAGTCGCTGCGTGGAATTCGCACTCACATCAGCCTCGTGACCGAGCAGCTGGGCCGAGAGCTTGAAGTCGGGCATGGTGGGAGCGCGGGGCGGCCAGGGCCAGCGATGACGGATATGGAGAGAGAAGGGGATGGAATCGGACACACAAGACTTGGTGAATATTCGAAAGGCGTCTTGAAAATTGGTTATCCCCTCTTGTATGCGTATTTCAGCTCGCGGGGTAGAAGTCGCAGGTGGTCAGTGGGACTGCCCTAGGTTTGTCAAAGGGCATCTCGTCGGGACAGTCGCATTCGATTGAGCTCCATCAACATCCATGATGGATGACCAGGTGTCTCGGTTAAACTGCGGGAAAATGAGCTTCAGCCACACACCCCGCATTGACAACTGTGGCTGGATAGAACTTGGCTGCTTGAGACTCGAGGTTGCCCCACCATCGCCGCCATCAACAACTTCCAGAATCGCCAGTCGACGCTTGTGTCCTCTCGCGGCCTCGCCTCTTCCATCCTGCCCCACGACTTTTCTCTTCGAGCGCAAGGACTGAGGATGACGGTCAGCTCGACTTAAGATTGCGCGCGCCTTGCTCTGTCACGACCAACGTTTTACGACCCGTTACGATTCCAAACTCTCTCTTTTTTTCTGACAACCCTTCCACCCCCGGAATTGCGCTTTGCTCTTGTCGCCGCAAAATCACAGACCCCTCTTCTAGGTTCTTTGTCTTTTCAGTCGGTGTCCTCACCCTTTTCCCATTCTCGACCTCTACTCTCGCTGGTAACCCTCGACTGTGTTATCGAGTATTTTCGCAGCCTGCCGAGTTTCTTTCTTCGGATCCGTCACCGCCACTGTCTCTCCTCTCTCGTACTTGACCGCTGGAAGGAATGGCTTCCGACGCCCCCCGCCAATATGTCCCTCTGACCTGCCATGGCCACTCCAGACCCGTCCCACATTTAAGCTTCTCGCCTCTCGAGAACGACGATGTCTATTACATGATCTCTGCTTGCAAGGGTATGGGCCTGATCAGCCCCGCGAGAGCCTAGGAAGCGACGACTAATACTGAGACAGATGGGAACCCTATGCTCCGCGACGGCCAGACCGGCGACTGGTACGGGCCCCCCTTCCCCCCCAACTCCATCCTGCTCGCTCTCAACATTGGACTGACAGATGTGATCACAGGATCGGAACATTCTTCGGCCATAAGGGAGCAGTGTGGCAGGCGAAGCTGAGCCCGGATGCGTCAACCGCCGCGACTGCCTCAGCAGACTTTACTGCGTGAGTGCCTATATCTCCCTCCTCGCGTCCTTCTAGCTATTTCTTTCGTATCCCAAAGTTCTAACCCTGAAGCAGGAGGGTTTGGGACACACACTCCGGCGAGCTCCTCTACATCCTCCAGCACGACCATATCGTGCGCGCCGTTGCCTATCCGTTCGACAACTCGGGAATGATTGCAACAGGGGGATTCGAGAAGAAACTTCGCATTTTCGACCTACAGGAGCAGAAACCCACCACCACGCCAGGTGTCAATGGTGCCGACGCCACCGTGACCGCGGTCACCATCCCGACCTCCATGGCATTTGAGATTGGCGAGGGCACGCATACTCAGCCCATCAAGTTCATTGCTTGGGCCATTGATCCCAACGTGCTCGTCACCGCGTCGGGCGACACTTTGCGGTGGTTCGATGTGCCTAGCCGTAGCTGCATCCGGGCAGAGAAGCTCGATGCCGAGATCAAGTCCTGTGAACTGGTTTCCCTCGCGCCCTCCGTCGTCTCGCCTACCGATATTGGTGGCGGGCTGCCGGTCTTAGCTGTTGCGGCGGGCAAGACGGTTTACTTTTGGGGCGGTCCGCGAGCCGATCAAGAGTTGAAGCGCATGACTCTGCCCCACGGCATCGCCAGTGTTGGTCTTGATCTTCGGGGCAGGAAGTTCGTCGCGGGGGAGGAGCCAGGAACCTGGGCTCGGGTTTATCGCTGGGACGATGCGAGCGAAATAGGCATGTTTCCCCAGCCCCCAATTCTCCCAACTCCGCTAATACTAGGCTTTGCAGACGTTCATAAGGGCCATCACGGGCCGATCTGGTCCATTGCCTTCTCGCCCGACGGTAATCTCTACGCCACCGGGTCCGAGGATGGCACGATCAAGATGTGGAAGAACTGCGAAGGCTTCTACGGCCTCTGGCGCGGTGGTGCATCCGGCAGTGCTGAGCGCATCACGGAATAGGAGGTAGTGAGTCGCGATCAGCCGGATGGAGCCAGCGAGAATGAGGACGACGACGCCCAGTGCAAACGTCGGGTTTCCAAGAGTGCGGAATACGCGTCTACAACATGCGAGACGCCTGTTACGCCAAAACGAAAGACAAAGACCGCCGTCAACCCTCCGAGTTCCGGTACCAACAGGTTGCGAGAATTCCAACGACGGTTGAAGGGACTCAGAATCTCGCTGAGTCAATAAACTTGACCGGTTCTCCACCCTTGGGAAACGGGATGGGTTGCAACAACGCAAATTGAGCCCCCCGTCATTATCATCATACATCACCATCATCATAGACAATACTGCTTTTTTCTTGAAACCCCCATGTATCTCGTCGCATTCATCCGAGCAATCTTCGCTTCTAGCCGGCCACGACGGGATTAATATGGGGCATCCGATCTCGGGGCAAAGTTCCGCGTGCTTGCCTGAACTCTCCTCCCGTGTGGTGTTGGCGATGGTGCTCTCGGGCCGACAAGCATCAACAGGAGGGGAGCCGACAGTGCTTGGGCATACATTGCTTTGATATTATGCATACTAGACTCCATCAGGGCACAAGTTAACTTAGCTCTGATTAGACTCTTACGCAGATGGGCATAAATAGAAACACATATGGAATGCCACCATGCTCCTGGCATTATGACGGGATGACCAGCTTGGAATAGTGGCGCATGTGCAAAGATGGACGTGCAGACCGACGGAGACCTTTTCCGAGTCACCTTGATATCTATGAGCAGAGTATAATCGCGTGAATAACCACCCTAGTAGACACAAAGCAGATGCCGATATTCCCAGCCCAAACGCCCCCGCCAGCCTCATCATCTCATCGTCAACAGGGAGGATTATCCCCTGCCTCGCACCCAACCAGCCAGCCAGCCCGTATATCAACGAAGGAACATATATCCACCCCCCACACCCACCACCCCCAATCCTCACTGCACCGCGTTGATCTCGTACCCAAGCAGCACCTCGGTCGAGGTGCCGTCCCAGCCCCTGGTGCCCGAGGCGGAAAGCATGAACTGCGACGTCGGGTCGATGTAGATGGACGAGATGACGCCCGGCCTAGGCGGCCCGGGGACGATCAGGAACGGCACGGCCGAGTGTTTGAACGCCGACGTGTCGCGAAGGTCGTACAGGCGGAGGATGTCGTGGGAGGCACTGCCCGTTGTTGTTAGCCACGCGCACCCACATGGTATACAAGTATGCATGTATATACGACAGACAGAACAAAAAGAAAGAAAGAAAAAAAAAAAACTCACCAGATCAAATGCCGCCCATTCACCATGGGCCGCACGCAAGTGACGGGCCCGCTGCCGGCCGGGAACTTGAGCACCCGATCGGGCTGCCAGGACCCTCTGGCGCGGTGGATGCTGAACTCCTCGACCGTGCCGTTGCGCCGACCCGCGTAGATGCGGTCCCCGTCCGGGCTCCAGCACGCGCCCATGCACCAGGGGGGGATGCCGGGCCGGTTGCCGATGCGCGCCACCGGGTCCGGGACCCGCCTGTCCCAGACCCGGATCGTGCCGTCCATGGAGGTGCTGAAGAAGGTGGTCGCGGATGCTTGGGTCGGGTCGTGGTGCGGCGGCGGGGGGGCGGAGTTGAAGACCATGGAGGGGGAGCTGGGGTCGTGGGGTTGGGAGGAGGTTGGCGGTGCGTCGGTGGTCTGGGAGGTGAGTTGTTGTTGCAGCTGGTATTGTTGATCTGCGCCAGAGGAGGGAGGACGGGCAGAGGGTTGGCTCTCGGCGGTTGTGGCGTCGGTGATTGTCGGTGCTTGACTGAAATCCATCGTGTCCTGTGAATTATTCGCGTTGAACACGGAGCTCTCCCCGTTCGCTAAGCCGTCGTTGGCTGCGCCTGCAGAGTGCTGTACGGCCGGCGGGTGTCCGGCCTCGGGATCGAATGCCGGCGCAGAAGACAGGTCGGCGTCACCCATGGCAAAGTCGCGCGAGTGATCCATGCCATGCTGGCCAGAGTCATCGCGGAGCGTCATCTCCATGGCCCGCGAGAAGTCGTCGTCGTCATCTCCGCCAAAGGCCCCTCCGCCCATGGTGTTGTCGTTATCACCAAACAGCGAGCCGGCGGGGCTTCCAAAGAGCGACTCGTGAGCCGGCGAGCCCTGCCCATCCCCCATGCCGCCAAGGTCGGCGCCACCATCCCCAACCGCACTCGCACCCGCAGCCGCGGTCGAATCGTCTCCGGTCCCAGCCCCGTTGAAACCGTTCACGAACACGCCCGGCGCGATGGGCCGGTCATTGTTCCCCTGCATGGTCTCGCTTCTGACCTCCTCCTCGCCAGCCTCGGCAGGGATCGGCGCACCGCTCGCGGGCCGCAGCTCCAGCGTCGAGATCTGCCCGCCGCTGCCCTCGAACTTCCGTATGACCTGTCCGTTGTTCAGGTCCCAGTCCAGCACCATCTTGTCCCAGCTCCCGCTCAGCACGCTCCTCTCGTCCGGCGCCAGGGACAGCGCGCTCACGGCATTGGTGTGGCCCCCGTCCCTCAAGCAATATATCCGCTTCCCCTCGTCGTGCCTCACGCTCTGCAGGTTGATACCCCCGCTCTCCAGCCCGCTCAGCAGCCACAGGGCCTGGCTATGGACAGCGAGGCTGTACACAGGGCTAAGAACATGATCCTCCGCAACGGCGGCCCTCCCGCCCGCGCCGCCACCCCCCCCGCCGGAGCCCCCCACCGCGGGCGGCTCCTCGTTCTCCCAGTAGCTCATCAGCACGCCCGCCTTGACGACGCTGTCGACGAACGGGTGCCGCTGCGCCACCGTCAGCAGCTGGCGGCCGTTGATGGTGGCCGCGCCGTCGTACTTGCGCACGTAGCCGTCCGCCCCGCCCGTCATCCAGAACCGCATGTCCGGCGTCGCCGCCACCGCGTTGACTGACGTCGCCTGCGGCGCCGCCATCGTCGGCACGATGTCGTACACCCGCGCCGTGACCGCCTCCCGCCGCGGCCGCAGCTGTCGCGCCGTGGCCGTCGCCGTGGCCGTCGCCGAGGACGACGACGGCGCTGCCGATGGCGACCGCTTGCCCGCTGATGACGCTGTCGCGCCTGCGTCGGCGGCTTCGGGGCCGGAGGTTGTGGTCGTTGTTGCGGTCGTGGTTGTTGTCGTCGCCGCTGCGGTGTTGTCGTCGGCTAGTGGTTTGTCGCGTCTTGTGTCCGGGTCTTGGGACTCGTCGAGATCGGCTTCTGCCTCCGCCTCTGCATCTGCCTCTGCCTCTGCCTCTGCCTCTGCCTCTGCTTCTGCCTCCGCCTCGGCTTCAGCTTCAGCTTCGGCTTCAGCCTCGGCTTCCGCTTCCGCTTCCGCTTCCGCCTCAGCGTCTTCTTCCTCGTCGTACTCGGGCTCCTCCTCCTCGCCTTCGGCTTCTAGATCGTCGGCATCTTCCATTATCTCGTCTTGCTCGTTTTCCGAGCTCTGGTTAGAATCTGTTTGGGGGGAGGGGGCGGGGCAGGGTTGAAGAAGTCAGCGAAAGTGTGGTCGTTCGGTTTTGGGGAGATCAGCACGGATGTCAAACCAACCTCGATCATCCTCATCCATTTTGATTTTTTTTCTAGCAGGATAAGGTTCCGGTTATGTCCTCAGAACGAGAAACTCTAGCCGAGAGAAGCCACAGAAGGTGCGAAGACACCAAAGCCAACGACGAGAATTCAGCCAGCCAATTCCTAGGAATCGACGGACGTCGTCCTCTCAACGTCAATATTTCGCGATTCTGGGGAACCCTGGACGGGTCCGTTAGTTGGCATGGCTAAAGGTACATCCGTTTTGGTAGCGACACCATAGAAATCTCATGTCACTCCTGTTCCGCGGCCAAGTCTCAGGCCCACATACGCGCACGGGCCATTCCACCTGGTTGAAGGAGCCGCATTTAGGGGAGTGACGTCGCACCAAGGCGAGGGATAGGGCAGAGTTACGAAGGACTGTGGCATCGACGTGGAACTTGATCACAAGCAAGACAACCTAATGGTACTCCAGTATCCAGATTTCCTTCCTCCATCACCGACACTCGGGCATCAGGCTATGTGCCTCCTTCCACCTGCCTCTGGTCTTCGATCAACAGTTGACCCGAAAAAGCGAATGGTAGGTCGATTGCCAGGGAACACAAAGAAGCTATTCAGTCGGTCGAAGCTGTTGCCGTCTACGCTGCAATCTGGCCATGCAGCCCGCCCCGTCCCCTTTCTATCATTGATTGATTAGGTCCCGTGCATTCCAGCAACTACCTGCCGTGCACACAGACGACGACATACAAGACCCAACCACATATATTCCCACTCCCCGTCTGATCCGAGCCGATCCGAGCCAATCCATCTACAATACCATGGGACGAGGAAAAGGGATAAGGTTAACTTCCGATACTAGAGGAGATGCACCGCCCTCCACCGACGCGAAACCCAAGAAGCTATTCCCAGGCCGAGATATACAACCAGCCAAACAAGACATCAGAAACAAGATCCCCGCGGGAGGTCTTGTATTTGTACATACATACAACGCCAAAGACTTTTCTTCCCTTCCTTCGTCCCTCCCCCTTTCGCTCGAAATGCCCCGACCGCATGAAAGAAGGAGCGAGAGCATCTTCGCCAAAGAGGGTCTTGGCAGGCCCATCAGACTCCGCTGCGGGGCTGCTGGGTATGATAACAAGACTGATATTGGGCTGGGTATGCCGGAGTGTCGTGACATATCGTCGCGGGGGGGCGGGGGGTGGGTGGGGGTGGTCCATTCCTCCGCTTCCGCGCGCGTGTGTGTGTCATCTTCGTCGGTCCGTGTAGGTAGGTTAGGTATCCAAAGATCAAACGTATCCCAAGGTAGTTAGGTCGGTGCCGGGAGATCAATGAATAGGTTTCGGTAAATCCCCCGCAGAATATTTATCCCCTGGGACTTTCGGGCGCTGTCAAGGCAGTAGTATCTATGGATGTACATGGGTTACCTCGTAGAGCTCGCGAAGGATACATGCACCACATACAAACCAACCCACGCATCAACGGGGACGAAGCAGATGAATGATACATACAAGTTTGTCTCCAAATCCCGAAGATCAATGGTGGGAAGTCCTGTCAATGCTGTATCATTGCCTACCTGCCATCACGGTTGGGCGGGATCGCTAGATTTGGGAGGAGGAGTGACATTGCATGCGTATGGCCTTAACACTGCCTCGCATTGCCTAAGCTCACGCAGTAACGAGGAGTAGCCGATTGTGAAAATGACAATATCCGTACAAGTTACCTCCGCGAAGAGAGAGCTCTACATTCGCGAGACTGTGAGAGGCATGAGCCTCGTTCTACCTTTCCCTGACCAAACTCCATGAAAATAACTCAAACACGACACAAAACAAAGCAACACACGCAGGTATAATACCCTCGCACAAATCAACCCGCGTGTGCTAAGACATACCATCAAGCTGCCCAGGACAGCACATACCTGCCTGCCACCGTGGTGGCCGACAGGCCACGCCACTTCAATCACAACTCAATCAGCCAGTCCTCATCCTCCCCAGAAGGGCCGTCCTCCTTCTCCATCTCCTTCTCCGCGGCCGGAGACAGCGACTTGGTGCCCGAAGGCGCGCTAGGACCGCCGTGGCAGACCACCACCTTTGGTCCGGCTCGGGCACGCACGCCGTTGATAAGCGTCGTCGGCTTGTACGTGTCCCTAATGATAGGCTGAGACGGCCGTCGGGTCGGCTCCGCGTGACCCGAGGAAGAAGATGGGAAAGGACATTGTTCCTCGCCAGTCGCGTTTGTATCGTAGAGTTCAACCCCCAAAGCTGCGCAGCGATCGAGATAGCATTTCTCGTCGTGCTGCTTGATGTTCTTTACCAAGTCGCGAAATTTTGCGGCGCCATTGGAGATCTCTCTTGCCTGGGCTGGCGAGGCCCTGGCCGGGGGGGATGGCAGGTTTTCCGGATGCGGGGCGACCTGCATACTGGTTGATTGCTCGCCATACCCACTGGGGGTGCCGGGAGCGGCCTCCAAGGTCAGGAGCTCTTCAAACGACATGTGAAGATGGTCCTCGGCCTTGTTGGCCCGGGCCTGTTTCTTCTCCATGAGTGACCGGAAGTCATCACAGTTGCAGTGACACTCTAGACTGCACATACTGGCACATCTGTGCCCGCAGTCCATGACTTTGCGGCACGGATGGCTGCAGCCAAGGTTCTCGTGCGGGATTCTGTGAGGGCGAGCGATGTCAGCAATCTTGAAGAAGGGAGATATAAATGGGAAGGGATGACCCACATGTGGCACTTCAGCGTGCACTGGTGTCCGCAAGGTCGGATACCTTGGCAAACTTCGTCGCAGCCGCCAGCATTGTCGCCCCAGTCCTCGACCTCCTTGATCCAGATCGTATTCCCGTGCTTCTGGCAGGTCAGAGGGAGACCCTTCTTTCGCTTCACTCGACCGATCTCGGCGAAGCCGTTCCAGATCCTCCCCCACAACTCCCGCGCATCCTGGTCGGCACTGAGAACGTTGTCCATGTTGCCAAACAGGTAGAAGCCCCGACGGGCGCGACTGATGGCAACGACTGCCCGGTTCTGGTTCTCCAGGAATCCGATCGACCACGGACGGTTCTCTCTCGGGCTGCGAACCAGAGAGAGAAGGACAATGTCGTTTTCCTCGCCCTGGTAGGAATCGACAGTGAAGACGTTGAATGAGTCGGCGGTGATCGAGCCGTGCTTCTTCAACTTGCCCAAGATGGTCTTGCGCTGGCCGTTGTAGAAGGTGAGGATGCTGATCTGGGCGGGCTTGACACCGTTTGAGACGAGGTATGAGAAGAAGCGAACAACCATCTGGGCTTCCTGCTCGTTAAACCTGCTAAGGTTTGAGTCCATATCCTCTTCCCAGTTGTGGGTGAACAACCAAGTATCGTGACCGCCCATCCCAGGCACAGGTGGCCTCTTGGTAATGTCGGTGACGAGCGGGTGGTCAGTCAGCTCGGGATAGAAAGGCGTCAGGATCCGGCGGATGCTGGGGATCATTCTGCGCTGCTGGTTGAGCATGATGTACGGAACTCCGAGTTCGATCATGCGCTGGAACAGCGAGACATTCAGGTAAAAAGGGCTTTCGCCAAGCCATCGGACATCGCAATTGGGTGCGAGCTGCTGATGGTCACCGACCAGGATCAGCTGCTGGAGAGACGGGTAAAGGGCCGAGCTGATATTGCTCTCACGAGTCTCGGCCGCCTCCTCGATCATGAGGGTGCGCGGCTGAAGCGCAGCAAGGAAACCACGGTACTTCGTGAGACCGGTTGTGGTGCAGCCGACAACGTCGATGCACTCCTCGGCGACGATCTCGATGTCCGTCTCCCATCTGTTGATCTTTGAGTCCTTGCAGATGTTGATATTCTCTTGGAGGTGAGAAGCGAACGTAGGCTGTAACCTGGCGATGAACTGGGCCATGAGGAGCTGATAGACGGCGCCGCGCATGGCCTTGGGAATCTCGAACAAGTCCTCCTTGCGCAGCTCCTTCTCGGCGCGGAACTGCCAGCTCGAGAGGTGTGAGGGTTCCTTGCCTGTCCACTTGTGAGCGAGGCGGATGAAAGTGCCTCGGATCCGCTCGCGATCCTCTTCATCAACTGCAATGTGCTCGAGGTCACCGTCGAACTCATGATCTCTGCCCTCCAAGTCGTTGTCGTCTCCCTGCACCCAATTGCATTCAGTCTGGCGGAGGACTTTGGCTGGGACGCACTCAGCTCCGAGCCAGATGGAGAAAGGTCCGCCGGATCTGTGAATCTCGGATTGCTCCATATCATCGTTGACCAGGGACGTGTACTGGGATTGGGTAAGGATACCGGCAGCTAAGAGCGCATTTGGATCGAGGAGGCCGTCATTGAAAGCCGCCAAGACCAACCCCTTGAGCCTGTGAATGTTGCCTTGGCGGGCTCCTTCAATGGCCCGGAAGCCGGAGGATTGGACTTTGGATCGCTGTCGCATCATGAAGACGGTGTGTTCTGCAATACGCTCATTCTCCGTCCGGCCACCGACTCGGACAATGCGAGCGCCATGGTCGAGGATGAGAGACAGAAGCTGATCCAACGCGTGGTTGGTCTGGGCTGCCACGACGACGGGGGGATCACCGCGCTTTCGGCTGGCGAGGATGACTTTCAAAGCCGCGACTGAGGTGAATGTCTTGCCAGTGCCTGGGGGGCCTTGGATGATTGCCAGCTCCTTCGTAACGATGCGGTGAAGGGCATGAACTTGCGAATTATCCATGCTGGTGACGCCTCGAACATCTGGGATACCCTTGAGGACGTCGTGTTTTCGGAGGAGATTCCAGTCAATCGAGCCATTCCGGGTATGGACCAACGACGACATGTCCATGACTGGATTATCCACAATGAACTGTGCTGGAGGGTCGCTCCTGTCTCCATTGATCAGGTATTTGTCCAACAACGAACTGGTAATTGGAATAGGTTAGTAGGTGTACACCCGATGGAGAGGAACAACAGGGGATAAAACTGACTGGCAGGTCGCGGCCATCTGGAGTCCAACAAGAGCGTGCCGTACTGCCTCAAAGTATCCGGTCCGAGACTCCACCATGACGAGCTCCAGCTCAGGGTCGACGACGGCGTCGCTGGCTTTTGCCCAAATGATGTCCACCTGGGGTGGGTTTTGGTCAAGCCCGTCCTTGTATGGGCGCTGCGCCACGCTTGCGATCTTGCAGATAGTCCTGAACTGGTCTGCGGCAGTCGAAATGGCGATGATCGTGCCGGGAGTGAGCCGGGGCGACTGCAGCCACTGAATGCGGCGGCCAGCGTTCTCGGTGGAGAAGCTAATTCGACAGATGGGCCCAATTCTGGCCATCAGGTATCCAAGGACTCGGACCTAGAACAGGGATTCTCGTCAGTCGAGATCACAGAGGTGTGGTGGGGGAACACATACCCGCTTGTAGACGCAGACTTCCTCGTCATCCTGGCTCTCGGGATTGGAGCGGACCAGGTTGACTGCATGTCGCAGCCCCTCCGTCCCCTCCCGGCGAAGGATAGAGTACTGGGCCTCCAAATACGCCTCCTTGGATTCCCACACTTCCCCCACGCGGTTGTGAGGAAGGTCCTTAGTCTCCTCCATGGAGGCAAGGACCTCGCCCCCCGAGGGAAACTCTGGAGTGAGCTTCCACTCAAGGTAACCACGCGGTTCGTGGTGTACGTGCTGCTCGAGTATCTCAAGCAGCTGCCCCCACCAAGGAGTCAGTAATCAGCATGGGATGGAACTTGGAAGGGACAGATAGGGAAGAAACTTGGGATCTTGATGATTATCACTAACCTCTGGGCCGGCTGAGGCTTCTTTTGCCGACATATTGTCGACAACTCTCATCTGCTTCTCTGCTTTCCGCAAAGGTCAACTCCGAGTCCCTTAGAAAAGGACTACGACGCGTCGTGATGGTGGGGCTGGAGGTAAACAAGGCGCGACTGGCCCTTCAGGGTGTGCGGGCATGCGATAGGGTAAGTCGGGTAAGTCAGGAACAAAAAGACGCAGGGGAGGTGAAAAATCTCGATGTGAAGGTCAGGGCAGACACAAAATCTCGACGCGAAATCTCGTGCAAATATCAGGATAGACGACGGCAACAGGGAGGCTATGTGCAAGTTGGGAAGAGAGGTGATTTTCGAAGACCAGGTTGGTACTGAGGTGCCTCGAGATGGAAGTCGGAGAGGAGGAAGTCGGAGAGGAGGAAGGTGAAGAAAGCAGGAAAGTGAGGTGGAAGTTCCCGTTGGCTGGGGAAGGTGTCGGCAAAGAAAGGTACGAAGGTACCAGAGGGGAGCTGGGATGGAAAATGCCGCTTCCGATATCAAACGGGAAATACAATACCTGTTGAGGAAGGTACTGGTGCAGATAGGATGGAATGTTCGAGAAAGGAAGTAAAAAGTGCTTTCTCACCTGTCGAGCCAGAGAAGAAGATGAGTTCTTCTATGAACTCGCTCTGGATATCAAGTTAGCTGTGTGCACTGGGAGAAACAATCATCATAGACTAACGGCATGAATGGCCTTGGAGCGGGACTGGTTCGCGATCTTTGATCTCTGGACGGAGAAGGAAGAGATAGTTGGAAGATGGTAGGTGTGAAGTGGGCGGAAGACGCGAAGTGTGAGGCTCAAATAGAAGGAGTAGGTGCACAAACTTGTGGAATACAAGCAAGAAGTACGAGCTTTCCCAAACGGTGATGTTTGGGTGCCCCTGAATGGCTAGATGGGTAAGCCTCGGGTAAATAAGGACTTGACGTTGTACACACACATGGGGGGGGGGGATGGATAGAGGAGGTGAGGGTCACGGGTCAATGTGGTCTCTGCCTTCATGGCAGCACGGGCATCACTGACCATCAGTCTCACAGTCTGAGGAACTCCAAGTACCGCACGGTGCTGAGGTCCTAGGTTGACACTTGCCCTGCTTGGATATGGCTGACCTTTAGGGGAGGAGCTATCAGACTTGACAGAACCCTTGACTGGCCCTGATTGATTCTGGTCACAAAGAGCCACAGACCTTGATGATTGGCAGGAAATGGAAGTCATGGAAGGCACAATCAAGATAGCGGGGTCTCCCTTGAACTCAAAGGAGAGCAAATGCTGCTCTGGATAGAAGGAGTTGACGAACTGGAATCTCAGGTCGGCACTGTGCCTCTCACACTTGGAAGAAACAAAGGGGAAGGAGATGGGAGAGAGCCAAGGCCAAGGCCAAATGCAAGGAAACAAAAAATCATGCAGGATATATGCATTTGACGTTTCGCACAAAGACAGATGGAAACTGAAAACACACCTTTGGAAAACCCCAATCGACCAACGGTCAGCGGCATCGCCTCTCGCGAGGCGATGCCAAAGGGTAGGGTATCCAAAGAGACGAGCACGCCCTGATGATTGCCCCACAGATTGGGGCCCGTCTGTTAGCGTTTTCCGGGCCGAATGTTTGGGCAGTCGGGAAGGCGAGGCATGTTTGTTCTCGCATGGGAGAGGAGCCGACTTACCAGTAAGTTGAGGGGCTGTAGCCTCCTGAAGCGTTCCCACCCCCGTCAAACGCAAGACAAGCCAAGCCGCCTCTCCCCGGGGGAGAAGCGGGGCCCCGAGCCGACGCGTCGCCCACAGGGCAAAAGGGATGATCGACATGTCGCCCTCAGGGCAAAATGATGATGTCTTTCATTGTCGGCGACCGAGGCCTTCCCATCGCTGGGAACTGTGACTTGTCTGCGATGACGGTAGCAGCACCCCGTGGATTGGGATTGGGAGCTGCTCCCTCCCACTTCAGAATATACGAGAGTACTGGTAGGTATGCCCGTTGGACAACCGGAGATGGACGTCCACAGGACAGCTGGTGGTGTAACGCCCGAAGGGCAAAGATTCCCACGCGACGGATCAGCAATGTTCGGAGGCAGTAATATCTAGGTCGAGGATCAGGTCGGTCAGCAACCCATTTGGAACCCGGAGCCTGGGACGGAAGCAAGGACTCGGTTGGCACTTACCCAGTGTTGGAGTTAAATATATATAAGAGAAGATTTTCTGCTGATTCTTGGTGTCAGTATTTCCCGGAGGTGAATTGTGAGGGAAGAGAAGAGACAGCTGGGTTGGAAAAATATCTCTGGTGCAGTTCACGGAAACGGCAACAACGAAGCAAGGAAGATACTCGGTGTTGGGGCTTGGCGTGGACGGGCCGTCGCGGGGCCGCAGATGTATTTTGGAAGACGTGGATATTTCAAGAAACGCGAACTTACCTTGGCTGGTGACTGAAAACAAGATCACCAACGGCCGCGATGGCAAGCTTGCTGAACCTACATCGAAGAGATAGATATCAATAGCTGCCACCGTTGACGGAAGCCCGTGGAGGGTATTCCCGAGTGGAGGGAGAGTTGGGAGAGGTGAGTGGAAGTGGTGGATGATGGGGAAAAGAGGTCCACCACAACAAAAGAACGGTGGGGGTTCTGTATTTTGATATCGTGTGGATCGAGGGTTCCTTGCCCTACTGGTCCAAGGAATATTGCCCCAGCGATACTAATGGCGATGATTATTGACGACTAAGCGTGGGGCATGGGCATTCACAAAGGTCGGGGTCGGGGTCGGGCTTGTTGGAGAGGAGGCAGGAAGGGTGGTATCACAGGCTTCAGGGAGCAGCCACGGAGTTGTGAGTCGACGAGAATAGCAGCAACAACGGCAGGAAGGATGAATAGAGATTGAGTGTTCACAAGGACTGGAAATTAGATTGACCATGGACCGTTGGACTTACATGGAACTTGTCAAGGGTGGAGATGATCCCAAATGGTGAGACTAGCATACAGCAGGAGATTGCAAAGTCGAATAGAAAGCAGGACTGTGCAGTGGAGGGTGGGCTTTGGAGAGGATGAATGCCATAAAGAAGTCTGCCCAACACTGCTAAGACAAAGGTATCGAAAAAGGGGACATAGAGCACCTGACATGAAACAAGGGAGTGGAGGGGGATAAAGAAATGGGGGATACTCGATAATCCGATCACTACAGTTGGGGATTGTAGTTGTAGACAACTGATGGGATTTAAGTTCATTGTAAAGTTGATGATCTAGATCTCTTCTCATCACCGACTTGGCCCTGCTTCCACGGTGTACTTTCCCTCTTGATCCGTGGTGGCTCAATCCCCATTCTGAATCACCACTGGTCAGCCAGTCAAAAGCTCCAGCAATCACTTCAACGCGACTGCTCCTGCTGGAAGCCCATTCAAATGGACTACCTCGAAGGACAATGAGGAGTCGACGAGGAGATACCGAGGGAACAAAGACACTGCTGTCAAGCTTCAACAAGGCATAAGAGCACAGCACCGGACCTGCGAGTTTGTTTGACATTCTCCAGACGCCCTTTGCTTGACAATTAATTACCCTACAAAGCAGCTCAAGAAGGAACCAATCGCGCCCAATCAAGCCCGAGAACCCCCCACTCCTCATTCATCATGACACCCTCCATCCCCAAGCCAGAACCAGAAACAGAAACCCACCAAACCCACCAGAACCCAACAAATATCACCCGCGCCACAGCGGCTCCAATGCCTCCGGCCGGCACGGCAGGCGATGACGCCGCAGCCCCCGAGACCCGGTGGTGCCGGCGATGCCGTGCCGAAATGCCTGTCGCGCACTGTCAGGACCCGGGGGCGGCGCACGGGCGGATCCCGGGAACGCGGACGGTCAAGCGGGAGGACGCTGGGATTGGCGATGCTGCGGTTGATTGTCAGCCTGTAGGAGGGGTGGAAGCTGGGAGTGGTATTGCCGGTGGTCCTGGGGGTGGCAATGCATCGTCTAATATTTGAGTAGGTCAGTTGAAAGCGATTGGGGAGGTACGGAGGTACATACAGAAAATTGGTAGCATGGAGGATGGCAAGTCATGTCTCCTATCCAGTGCGAATTCTATTATTATCCTTATACACGCATGTCGAATACACATATGTAGATATAGGTACCAGTCCGCCTACCTGTTAAGGCGAAAAAAGCATAAAACACAAAACAAACACGAAGCACAAGCCCCTCCCTCGCTCAGCAGACACGACCACAGGAGACGGGCCCTGCTAGAGAGGAGCGAGGAGGCAAGATGCACCCAATAAACAATAGGTAAGGTGCAACCCGATAAAACAAATCATGACTTCCACGCCCATTGAAACTCCGTGAGTCGCCCGGTGAGGCCGCCCTGCCCACAAGCATGGCCAGATCCAAACTTTGAAAGGGGCCTTCCCTTGCCCGTTTTCCCCTCTCCTCCGGGTCGGTAGGTATATAGAGAAGAAATCACGCTTCCTTGTAGAGCAACAGCACCATCCAATATTCCCTGCGCCCCCCTCCGTCCCCCTGTGCCCCCTCACCTGACCGTCTTCCCCCCACAGTCGGGGATCTTGACACCCTTCTTCAGCTGCCTATTCACGTCCATCAGCCCCCAGTGGTCCTCCCAGTTCTTTCCCTCCTCGTCAAACTTGATCTTCCACGGCTCGTCAAAGGCCTCGAACCAGAAGTACTCTGTCCCATTCGACAGCGCCGTGCACACCCAGTCGTCCATGAAGCGGTTTAGCTGCTGCACGCCCGCGACGCTGGCCTTGGGGCAGTCCGTGACACCGTCGACGCCGCAGTTGGTCCCCCCCTGGGACGGCCAGCCCGTCTCGGAGATGATGTTGCGCGACTTGTCCGACTTGAAGAAGGCGCCGTTATGGCCCTCCCAGAACGAGTACGTCCAATCGGCGGCGTCGTCGGCGTTGATGCCCCCGAAGAAGGGGTGGATGTTGGCCATGACGTAGTCGCTCTGCTGCGCCAGCTGCGCCGTCCACTTGTCGCCGAGGTCCGACGTCGCCACGGGCAGCGACATGCCCTTCTTCGTCAGGTTGGTGCGCACAGTGGTCAGCAGCTGGCCCAGCTCCCACACCGACATCTGGTTGCGGAACAGGATCTCGTTGGCCACGATGACGCCCTTGAACGGCTTGGGCCCGTACGTGTCCAGGATGGTCCACATCTGGTCCAGCTGCCGCTCGTTGGTCGTCGTGTTGTCGTCCTGCCACACCCCCATCCAGAGCTTGACCGTGTCCTGCATCTCGAGCCGCTTGAGCGCGTGGAGCGCCATCTCGGTCTGGTTGCAGTCGGTGCCGTACAGCCGGATCGTGTTGGTCAGCTGCGAGAGCACGGCAATGTCGCGCGTGATGTTGTTCTGCGACGGCGGGTCGTGTATGCAGTCCGGGTACTGCGTGTTGATCGGAGTGTAGTCGACGCCCGGGAACACCTTGTGCAGGTTCGGGTTGTTGAGCAGCGCCTTGATCTCGGGCGAGTTGATGCCCAGGTCCCCGTTCGCCGCAGTGTCGCCCGCCGCCGTCGACGACGAGTTGTTCCCGGACCCGCCCTTCTTGAGCACCACCCCGAACACCACCCCGCACACGATCCCCGCCACCACCGCGAGCCCTACGCCGAGGCCTATGGCGATCTTCCACTTCTTGGATCGCCTCCTCTCCTTGGCCAGCCAGTCCGACTTCTCCGCGCTCATGCCGGCGCTACTCAGGTCGTACGTGCTTGCGTTGACGCCACCGTTGCCGCCACCGCCTTGGTAGGATGTGCTGGCGTTGTGGACAGGACCGTAATGACCGTAGTGACCGCCGCGGCCACCGTTGTTCCGACCGACCAGCCCTCCCAAGGCACCCATCACCCCGCCTGCCGCCACGGCACCGCCCACCACGCCCGCCGCGGCAGCACCGTCGCGGCCTCTGTGACTTGAGCCTCCGAGGCTGAGCATGGATGTCCTTGGTCCCCTCCGACCATATTCTAGCCCCTCATCGCCGTCGTCCTCGATCTCGTTGGGGTTGACCACGCCCAGGTGCGGGTCCTGGGGGCGCGAGTAGCTCTGGTAGGGGTCATCGGTGTAGACGTCGTTTGTGAAGCTGCGCGAGCTCCTCGACGGCGTCCTGGCGCCCGGGGTCGAGAGCCCCGGCGGTATGGCCCCCGGCGTGAGGCCGGCCAGGCTCGGGTGCGAACTCCGGTCCAACGCAGAGCCGCTGCTGCCGCTGCCGCTGCCGCTGACGCCGCCGCCGTTCGCCTCGCCGTACGAGTACCGGTTGTGGTTGTTGTCCCACGCACGCAGGCCGCCGCCGTATTGCTCGCTATAGCCCTGGCCCTGGTGGTATGCCTGCTGTGGGTTGGTTGGCGCCCGCATCGCTTCCAGGCCGCTCTCGCGGGCGTTTCGCTCGGCGACGGTGTAGGCGATGCCGGCCATGCCACCGGCTGCTGCCTCGCTGAAGTTGTCTGCGCCGGGTGTGATGTTGCTCTGTGGCCGGGGTTGTTGTGACCGCGGGGGGTAGCCAGGCTCCCGGCCCCATTGCCGTCCGTCGGCGCTGCGATGCGGAGGGGGCTGCGGCGGGGAGATGGGCGAGACGGGGTCCGGCTGTCGATAATTGTTCGCCGCGGGGGTGTTGGTAGTCAGGTAGGGCGGTGGTTGATTGTCACCGAGGCTCGCCGAGCTGTCACGGCTGTATCGTCTGTTGTTTCTCAATTGGCTGAAGGAGGAATCTGGATGCATGCCAGGCAGGCGGCCAGTGCGGGCTCCTCTGCTCGACTGCTGGTAATATTGTTGTTGTTGTGATTGCTGCTGTTCGACGGCTTGTTGGTATTGATCTTGATACTGTTGTGCGTGCCCGGGAGCGCGAGGCCCGCGGTAATTCTGGTTGTCGAGAGGCTCGCGTTCTGCCATCTCGTCGTCGTTCGAGTAGTGTGGACGAGCCATGAGGATGGCGAGGTCGAGGTGGTCTTGTCGAGTTGGGGTTCTGGGGCAGATGAAATGACGGACTGGGTAATCAGCTCCAGCTGCCCTCTCGTGCAGCGTGCAGGGACGATTTCCCTTTGCGTGCTTCGTGTTCGTTGCTGCGTGCTGATGGAGCCCTGAACCAGTTCGTGCGGGACGTTATTAAGCCGGTGAGGCTGACAGGGGCGCTATCGCCAGAAGGGGGCAGGAGGCCGAAAATGGGGGCGTTTTGTGGTTGTCAATAGTGCGCCCCCAAATCAAACTTGGGCATGGAGGATCTGATCTGACAGGTCGCAAAAGAAGGGCTATACAGATGTAACAGTTCGCTGCCTCCTAGTTTCGAGGATCTTGTGGGAGACAACGACAGCGTCCTGCCAAATCAGTCGAGGGAAGAAAAACCCCGGGGCGCAAGGAGCGACGACTCGATGCAGCAGTGGCTTGGTGGAGGACAAGACAGGCCCTGCTGTGCACTCTTCTGTCAGCTCTCGGCGAGGAGCAAGGGCTGAAATGGATGTGGCCAGGTTTCGTATTTTTCGGCGTATTGCTGTCCACCACGCCGAGGGAGGTCAGGCGCCTCCCTTGGTTACCCCGGTTTCGCTTTGAGGGTCGGTTGGTTTTAGCTGCCCTAGCAAGAGCTGAATACGAACGAGCCTTCCCCGCTTGCTTCAAGCAAATAACGAGCGACGCTGCAGCAATCTCGAGGTCCGGGCGAGAGGGTAATCTTTTGCAAAGAGCGTATGTTTTTTTCGGCTTCTTGTTAGGGAAAACAGAGTTGGAAGACACCAGCAACAGCCAGGGGCAGCGCTGATAACTTGGACATGCCAATGCTACTCAAGGGGAAAGGCATGAAATCAAGGCGAGGGGCGGCCGCCATGAAAAGTGGGGATCTGCCGGCCCGTTGGTTGACTGAACAACCATCATTTCTCTCATGACGCCATGGCCCATTGGCTAAGGCCGCCAAGCTAGTGGTGGTGCAGCAGTGCCTCACCAGCCACACTAAAGATATATTATTAGCTCTTTGTCCATCCAAGGAATGGATCTGTACCGCCTCGCTTTCCTTTTTCTCTCTCTCTTTTTTATCTTGGGGGGGGGGGGGGGGGGGGGGGGGGGGGGGGGGGGGGGGGGGGGGGGGGGGGGGCGGGGGGGGGGCGGGGGGGGGGGGGGGGGGGGGGGGCGCGGCGG